>NC_057805.1:498850863-498859225 GCF_018294505.1 Triticum aestivum
AGAGATGGAGTCTTAGTGTGTGTGGGGGGGTGCGTGCATGCGTGTGTGTGTGTGTGTCGCGGGGTCCTCTGTGGCGGATGTAATTTAAGTGTGCATGGCTTCATCATAGAGAGGTGATGTGTATGGCAGAGGCCACCAACGATGGGGTGCGAGAGAGAAAATGCCCGTAGAGAGGGAAGAGAAGGTGTGTGCGCGTGAGAGGAGTCGACATCGAGAGAACGTGTTTGTTTGAGAGACACCGAGGAACACTACTATATATCGATGGTGCATGTAGGCGGGAATTAAACAAAGGGATGGTCTTATTGGTTTCGGGGATATAGGGGAAGAGTGAGAGGCGGGGGGTAGCTAGAAGGAGATTGTTAAGTGTGAGTGTGTCTTTTACCCATCCAGGCGGAAGTTATGTGCACAAAAGAGGAGAACAATTCGATGTGGCGCTAGGATTGAGGGTAATTAACTACGTATGGAGACATAGAGACCTTGAACGTGCATGTGTGAGAGGTATACATGTATATGTGGGATGTGTGTGTGTGCGCGCGCGCGCGCGCATGATCGAGATAAAAGAAAGAAGACATAAGTCATAAGATCAACGACATGGGAGAGACGGATCGGTATGACAATATGCATGCATGTGAGAATGCAGGGAAGAAGGCCCGACAATTGAGCATGTGTTTTTGTCTTTAAGAGATAGTGGCGTGGGCTAGAGCATGCATCTATGGCGAGCAGAGGGAGTGAGGCGCAACGATTGTGCAAAAGAGACCAACCTATAAATGCATATGTATGGAGAGACATATATAGTGTGGGTGATAGGAAGCAAGACTCCGTGCGAGAAAGAAATGTTGACGGAGAAACTACAGATAGATACAGAGATGAAGATGCTAGCTAGAGGGACATCCGCTAGTTTGGGTGTTGGAGATGACCGTCGGGTGGTTCAAAGGGTGAAGTTATATATGTGTGTGAGAGGGCACTTGACTACATGTAGAGAGAAACATATGTAGTGTGCGTGATAGGAATCAAGAGTGAGGGCGAGAAAGAACGTTGATGGAGAAACAGATAAATAGAAAGATAATGATGCTAGCTAGTGTGCGTTAGAGATAGGAGTCGAGTGGATCAGAAGGCTGGGTTATGTGTGTGGGTGTGAGAGAGATAGAGAGAAGGTGCATGTGAGTCACATACAAACAGATATCAGAGAGAAATGAGATCCAGAGAGATGGAGTTTTGTGTCTGCGAGAGAGAAAGATATTTCACAACGAGAGTGATAGCTAGAGAGACATACGAGGGAACGCAAGATATCTCTAGGGAGAGAGGGTGTGTGTGAGCGACATACAAGAGAACAATGGAGAAATATGAGACCCTGGGAGACAGAGTTTGTGTTTGTGTGTGAGAAAGAGACATTGAAGAGGAAGAGTCATAGGTTCTCATATCTAAGGAGCGAAAGACATCTCTGTATGAGGGGTGTGCGAGTGGCACACATGGGAATAGTAGAGAGAAATGAGACACCGGGAGACAAAGTTTTGTGTTTGTGTGAGAGAAAGAGATTCCACACGGAGAATCATAGTTAGAGACACATAGCAGGGAGCGAGATATACTTAGAAAGAGATAGAGTAATGAAGGTCGAGGGAGAGAGTACCGTCAGTGTCTTACGAAGATAAAAGATCATTGTCAACATACAGGTAGCACGAGAGATACCTGAGAGACGATGAACGCGTATAGGTCCAGAGAGATAGTCCTATATAAGCATGAGTGATAGCTCTATGAGACAAATATCTGGATTAAAGGGGATTCAAATATTTAAACTGGATATCACGACATCGATAATACCATAACGCAAATTGGTGTATCAAACATGCATATTCATTTGAATTTGGGCACACGTCTAATGTTATATAGTTTATCAATATTGGTGATCCATAGATTCTTCAATTACAAACAATGCATGGTTTATATGCAATTAATGTCTAAACGGGATTACACTATATGTTGCGTGTGTGAAACACATTATACATGTTTGAGAAGTAAAAAAACCCGCATGAAACACACATTAATTGGAGACAGTTAGCGAGGAATGCATACATTGGATTTCAACATAAAGTGGTTTCAAATATTTGAAAATCCAAATTGATGGATACAACCTTATGAATCTGAGATCATGCCATTTGTAAACCATATTTATGTATAAATGGTGTTGTGCTTTTGAAAGTATATATAAAAAAATGATGTATATAGAATGTAATTCCAATTGAAAATGGATCCCGCCCGAAAAAAATAGAATACAAACGGGATTCGAATTGAGTTGGCACGGTAAACGTGCACTCTGCAAAATTTGAACGAAGCGGGGAAAGTCGCAGTAACCGCCCGAAACCAAAATCTGCGAGATGGAAATCACTACTGCCTATCCCTGCCACGCAAAGCCTATCTGCTGGATTTCTATAGGTTTCGATAGGGGTAGGTTTGTAATTTCACCCAAACGTGATGTAACCGCCTCTCACCCGGATTCATACACGGTGGGCGCCAAAACACAGTGTGTCCTCGGCCGAAATCGACTCCCTCCCCGATTCATATTCATACACGGTGGGCGCCAAAAACAAACTCTCGTTGGCAAATATTCGGTGTATGCAAGATTACCGTCCTATCCCCAACCGACTAATGTTGTTGTGATGTAGTAGAAATTTGAAACGGGGGCTAAGTTTGTAAATTTCCTCGCATTTGAGACAAGCGCGCCCTGAATACATGGTTCCCCCCTTCCTCTCTACCTCCCTTTTCCCCATTCGTACTCCGTGGGCGCCAAAACACCCTCTCCACCCCACCCTCCTCCGTCCGCCGCCGTCCGCCACCCCATCCACCGCCGTCCTTCTCCACCATGCCGGAGCTGATACCCCGACGCCGCCGTCCATTACAAGAGATCGACCTCTCTCATCCACGGCTTCGGACCGGGATCCTTGCATCCCATCCTCTTGCTTCATCCCCGCCGTCGTCCACCTTGCCGGCGCCGCTCCTACGACCGTCTCGTCCACCGCGCCTCGCCGCCACCGTCTATCCTCCTAGATCTGCTTCCACGCCGCCGACAGCCATCGCTACCGCAGCACCGTCAAATTCTCAGCAGATGCGTACACGGCGCCGCACCAGAGGCGGTACTCTTTCGTATCTGCTCAACTTATTTATCGCAGCAAGAAAATAGATCGCCACTGCTTTACTCTGATTTCTTGTCTTGGTTGCGAAGTTTCCTTTGTCCGGTTTGCACCTTCAGATCCGCCATGGCACGCTCAACACTATACTCCCAATGCTTATGGTTTTCCCCTTTTATATTCCACACTAGTTAAATCACAGTAGACTAAATTTCAAAATTGGGTCAGTCGATTTTTCAGAGCTCACCGGAATTCGCCGGTGCGAACGAAGGGGCTCAGGTGGTTCTGGGGCCTCGCCGAATGAAGAAAACTCGACGCGGGTGGGGCTTGGGGCGGGGTGGGGGTGGCGGAGGAACACAGGCGGCGGGGGCCGGTGGTCCGGCCAGCAGCCCGTGCGGTGTTCTGTATGGGAAGAAACAGAGACGAGGAAGAAGATGGGTTAGGAGACGTAGGATCTTCATCCAACCGCCTGAAATGGTCGAGACACTACTAGGAAAAGGGCTATAGACAATATGCACACTAATGGCGCACCAGACATGCGGTGCACCACTACTATATAGCAGTGGCGCACCGTGTGCTGGTGCGCCATTAGTGTGATAGACACTAATGGCGCACCACAACTATGGTGTGCCACTACTAACAATTTTTTTCCAAAAATACTAATGGCGCACCGTGTGCCGGTGCGCCATTAGTGTCTATCACACTAATGGCGCACCACAACCATGGTGCGCCACTAGTAACAAATGATTTTTCTTTTCTTTTTTCCAAAAATACTAATGGCGCACCGGGGCGCAGTGCGGCATTACTAGTTTTAACTAGTAATGGCGCACCAGTCACCCCGTGCGCCACTACTATCATTTTTTTGTGCTACTAATGGCGCACCGCCAGCTGGTGCGCCATTAGTAACAAGGGTTACTAATGGCGCATTTTTTGGTGGTGCACCATTAGTAACCTGGGACCAGCTAGATATTTTGGACAGCCACCTGCACACTCACTTTCCCCACTTCATTCTCTCCACCTCCTCCTCCAAGCTTGTCTCGGGTGCCTCCTCGTCCTCACCTCATTTGCACCATAGATTCATCCAAATTAAGTGGTTAAATTACCTTTTTTGATAGGTAAGTAAGGGGAAAGCTTTCTTTATGTTGTAGATCTACTTTTTTCTCCCTCCAACAACGTGCACATGCACTTTTTATGGCCTAGCTAGATCTATGTATGTTTATGGTGTTGCATATGTTTGTGGTGTTCCATATATGTTTGTGTTTGCAGGTACCGGTATTGAAATGCGATAGTTGCCAATATTTTGCCGGAATGTTGATTCATTTCCGTTTCGGCGAGAATTTTGGCACTATGCATTCTTTTTGGTCCTATTTTTAGGCAAAGTCATGCCAAATTATTTCTTGGTTCTAAAATATCGTTTTGCTCTACCCCGCAGGCGACCATGGTCCGCACGATGACCGAAGGCATCGTGAATAGGTTTTTTAGCTCCGCGAAGGCCGAGATGCTTCAAAATAACGAGACGGAGATAAGATGTCCGTGTCGAAGATGCAAGCTGAGGAGCCTTATGGACCCGGATTCCGTACAGGTGCGTGACCACCTGCTCTTGCGTGGTTTCATGGATGGCTATCGGTGGCAAGGTGATGAAGATGATTATGAAGTCGTCCATGGGGGCCGGCCGGCAAGAAATGAGGAAGGGCAGCAAGACAACCGCGGCGAGGGCGGGCGAGAAGACGAAGAATCTCCAGGACATGATCACGAAGTAGATGCAGTACACAGTCATCATGTAGAAGATGGCAGACATGATGATGAGGAAGATGCCGGAGCAGACGAAGGGCATGATCATGAAGATGAAGATGCCGGAGCAGACGACGATGGACCATCGATGGGCTGGGTGCAGGACCCTCATATTCAAGAGCTGCTTCTCAAGCAGACGGATAACGCAAGAGCTGCCGCCCGAGAGAAAGCCAAGCTGGATCAACTGGAGATAGACTCGGTTACTCCATTGTATGAAGGATGCAGGCCTGAGGATACCCGCCTGAAAGTAACGCTCATGGCTCTGGAGATGAAGGTAAAACACAAAATGACCGACGCATGCTTCGACGAGAACATGTCATTCTGGCACGAACGTCTTCCCAAGGGGAACAAGTGCCCGACCAGTTTCGAGGAGGTGAAGAAAATCGTGTGTCCTCTGGATTTACCGCACGTGAAATACCATGTGTGCATGAACAATTGCATCATTTATCGGGACGAGCACGCGGAGTCTACCATATGTCCGGTGTGCGGCGTCACTCGATACAAGAAGAGGAAGAAAGCTCCTCGAAAAGTGGTGTGGTACTTTCCGATCACTCCGCGTCTGCAGCGGTATTTCGCGGACCCTAAGGTAGCAAAGCTCTTGCGCTGGCATGTGGATAGGGAGGAGAAGAAGCGAGAAGATGACGCAAATGATCCGGAGATAAATAAAAAGACAAGATGCTGAGTCACCCTAAGGATGGGAGCCAGTGGCAAGCGTTGAACTTTGAACACCCAGAATTTGGGAACGATCCAAGGAACATCGTGCTGGGTGCGAGCACCGATGGAGTCAATCCGTTTGGCAGCCAGAGAAGCACACATAGCACCTGGCCTGTGTTTGTGTGGATGTACAACCTTCCCCCCTGGTTGTGCATGAAGAGGAAGTACATTCACATGAGTATGCTAATAGAAGGGCCGAAACAACCAGGGAACGACATCAATCTGTATCTGGGGCTGCTGAAAAAGGAGCTAGACACGCTGTGGAAAACGCCAGCCAATACGTGGGACGCCGTAGAGAAAGAATATTTCCCTATGAGAGCCGCACTGCTCACGACGGTGCACGGCTATCTCGGTTACGGATATCTCGCGGGGCAGGTGGTCCACGGATTTTCTGAATGCGTCAGGTGCATGGATGACACAACGTATCGCCAGCTAGATAGAGATCCCGGGTCTTCGAAAACCGTGTTCATGGGACATCGAAGGTGGCTCCGCGACGATGACCCATGGAGAAAACACAAGGATCTATTCGATGGTGAAACCGAACCCCGAAGACGCCCGCGTACGAGGAGCGGCGAGGAAATAGACGAGCTGTTGAAAAATTGGAAAGATTGCCCACTGCCGGGAAAGAAGCAAAAGGCGCCAGAGTCGGGAAAGAAGCAAAAGGCGCAAGAGCCGCTGCTGAAGGTATGGAAAACGAGGTCTGTTTTCTGGGACTTGCCGTACTGGAAGATCCACCGTGTGCCTCACAGCCTTGATGTCATGCATATCATGAAGAACGTGTGCGAGAGTCTGCTTGGTACCCTGCTCAACATGCCGGAGAGGACCAAAGATGGGCCGAAAGCAAGGGAAGACTTGAAATCAATGGGCATCAGGGAAGAGCTTCACGCTAATGATGATGATGATGACGCGAAGCAGGACATGGAAAGTCGTCGCAAAGGCAAAAAGGCCAAGAAGACCGGAAATGACTTCCCTCCCGCGTGCTTCACTCTGAGTCAGGAGGAGATCGATCAGTTTTTCACCTGCCTCGTAGGAGTAAAACTTCCTTACGATTACGCGGGGAAGATAAGCAGCTACCTAGACTCAGCGAAGCAGAAGTTCAGCGGGATGAAGTCTCACGACTGTCACGTGCTGATGACGCAGATACTTCCAGTTGCAATCCGTGGGATCATGGACGCGCACGTCCGTGAAACGCTATTTGGCCTATGCAAGTTTTTCGATGTCATCTCTCGGAAGTCGGTTGGCGTGAGGCAACTCAGAAGGCTACAGGAAGAGATCGTGGTGATACTATGCGAGCTTGAGATGTACTTCCCGCCCGCATTCTTCGACGTTATGGTGCATCTGCTGGTCCATATCGTGGAGGATATTATCCAACTCGGGCCGACGTTCCTGCACAGCATGATGCCGTTCGAAAGGATGAATGGTGTCATCAAAGGATACGTTCGCAACATGTCACGTCCAGAGGGAAGCATAGCCAGGGGCTTTCTGACCGAAGAGTGCATCTCCTACTGCACGAATTATCTAGGCATCGAGAACCCCGTTGGTGTGCCCTACAACAAGCACCTCGGCAGGCTCGCTGGATGGGGTCACCGTGAGGGTCGCCGCGAAATGCATGTCGACTTCGAGGGTCGACTCGCCGACTTTGAAAGAGCAAACCTAGTCGCGCTACAACACATAGACGTGGTCCATCCTTGGGTGGTAGAGCACAAAACCTTTATTGAGAAGACGTACAATGACCGAGGCCAACAGAGGACGGACGGAGATATAATCAAAGAGCACAACTCATGTTTCACGCGTTGGTTCAAGCAGAAGCTTCTGTCGTACCCTTTACATGAGGATTCTTCTGCGGAAGAACAATTCATATTCGCCTTGTCACAGGGCGCCGAGAACAACCTGATGATGTATGAGGCGTACGATATCAACGGCTACACATTCTACACCGAGGGAAAGGACATGAAGAGCGATGGTTATCAGAACTTCGGGGTAACGATGGAATCCTACACCGGTAACGACAAGGACAGATACTACGGAAGGATCGAGGAGATCTGGGAGCTGAGCTACGCTGGAGAGAAGGTCCCGATGTTCCGTGTCAGATGGGCCAAGAGCGTCCTAAAAGAAGACCAGTATTTCACCACCGTGGTTATACCCGAAGCCAAATCCAAGACCGCGGGCGCAAACGTCACCGCGAAAAATGAGCCATGGGTACTGGCTTCCCAAGTGGACCAATGCTTCTTCATTACTGACCCGTCAAAGCCCAGTCGTGTTGTCGTGAGGAGAGGCAAAAGGAAGATCATCGGAATGGATGGAGTCGCCAATGAGCAAGACTTCGACAAGTACGGCGACCCGAAGATGGAACATGACGACGACGATGAAGTACCAGCATACACCACAAGAAGAAGCAGGACCACCCTACCTAAAGGACGTCCGTTCAAGAGAAGAACTCCATTTACGAAAAATAAGGGCAAGAAGATTGTGAACAGATAGCTAGCTAAGATCAATTGTATTTAAATTGTAGCCTTCATTTCTCGATTGTATTTCATGGGCACTTTTTGAACTCATGAATATTTTAAAATTTCATGGGCACTTTTTGAATTCATGAATATTTTTTCAAATTTTATGATATTTTTTCATATTCAATATGAAAAAATATTGAATATTCATGAGGACACTCGATCTCGATCCCCCTCCATCTCGATCTCGATCCCCCTCCATCTCGATCGCTATCCCCCTCCATCTCG
>NC_057805.1:498859514-498860068 GCF_018294505.1 Triticum aestivum
ATGCAACTAAAAATCCAAAAAAAACAAATTTGATTATATTTTCAAATAACAAATTTGATGATATTTTGTCATATTCATAAATATTTTCAAATAACAAATTTGATGATATTTTAAAAAAATTATTACTGTTTTTATAAAAAAATATTACTCTTTCATATTTGTTTTCATTTTCTAAAAAAATATTAGATGCAACAAAAAATAATAATAATAATAAAATTACTTATGGCGCAGCGCTGGCTGGTGCGCCATTGCTGTGCAAAAAAAAAGGTTACTTATGGCGCACCTCTGGGTGGTGCGCCATTGCTATCTAAAAAAAGATTTCTAATGGCGCACTGCTCGGGGGTGCGCCATTGCTATCAAAAAAACATACTAATGGCGCACCGCTAGGGGGTGCGCCATTAGTAATCTTCCCCCCTAGCTAGCTAATTCGCCCGATCCCTTCGTCCCTCCCTCGCCACACTTCCCCCCTGCTGCCCCGACCCACGACGCCGCCGCCCCTACGTGCGCCGCCGCCCCCGCGCCCCCGCGCCGCCCACCACTGCAGCTCCTCCGCC
>NC_057805.1:498860488-498867672 GCF_018294505.1 Triticum aestivum
AGGTACCTCTCCTCCTTCATCCTTCCTCCCTCTCCACCCTTCCTCCCCATTCCCTTCCTCCCCTTCTGCCACTGTCACCCACGGCCTTGGTCAATCCCGCACAGCCGCCGCGCCGACCCTCCCCTCAACCGTGGCGACGCCGGCGTCCCTCCTGTCGGTCGTGCCGCAGCCGCAGTCCGTAGGCAGGGACAATCATGAAGTAAAAAAGCAACTAGATATTGTTGTTCACAATTTATTCAGTGCAATATTCATGTGAAGGCACCAAAACACAAACTTGACCCCCCCCCCAATTTTCCTGGTTCTGTAGTTAGGCAATTACCACATGTTTTCCTGCAGTGAAGCTGTTGTTATGATATGCAGGCATGAGTACCAGAGGGTGGCTACCATTGTTTGTAGGATTAAGGAAATGATCATATCATCACTGAAATATATTTAAAATGTCTATTTAGTGCTGTCTTCAGATATAACCTTGTAAGTAGAAATTTTAAACTGTAGCTGCAAACCTTTTCAGTAGTTTGTCTTGTGCCCTCCATATTTAACTTTAAAATCAACTAAAACTTTAACTGAAACTTTAATTTAAACTTTAACTGAAACTTTAATTAAAGTTAACTTAAGTCTTTTCCTTTAATAAAAATAGTATGGTGGATGTCTTGTTGTAAAATGTATGCATAGTCAGGCCCTTTCATGTTTTCAAGGAAACACCAGACTTTCCAGTTAGTGCTTTCTCAAACTTCTGCAATTTGCACTTCTTGAACTACTGCTTGGAACTAAACAAAATTATACAATGAACTTCTGCAGGCTGATCTGAGTTGGACCATCCTCTGCAGCCAACTTCTCTTCGGCAAGAGGAAGAAAGGAGAATCAGGGTAGGGTTTCATGGCTAGAAGATATATTGTTGTACAACAATTTGTTACAAATTGCATTTATTGGTATATGTACGCTAGTTTTGTCATATCAAGAGCTTAGGAACTTATCTTGACTAATTTATTATAGAAAGCTGTCAGAGCTCACTTCTAGAAATTAGCAATAGCAAAATGTGGTTAAGATTTAAGGCATCTGGACTAAGCATATGTTTTGGCATACAAGTATATCTTTCTTCAAGACCGGTAAATCAAGTGGGTAAATAGATGCTGCTGCTGGACTATATGTTCTGGACTATATGTTCATTGGTACTATATGTTCAGAATGAGTTAACTTGCTGTCATTTATCAAAATTCATAATGTGCTGGACTATATGTTCATTGGTACTACTTGTGATGCTGCTGTTGTACTACTTGGGAATTTTGTCAACTTGTGATGCTGCTGCTGTACCCCGAGAGGCCCTTGAGTTTGCCGAAATGTCGATTAACTTCCGTTCCGGCAAATTCGGGTACTCCATATGTCCTATTTTCAGCAAAGGTCATGCTGAAATTTTCCGTGAATTTTAGCATGACTTTGCTAAAAATAGGACATATGGGGCACTTGTGACTAATGCATGGGCAGGGGTATCTTAGTACTTAATTAAGTAGGATCAACTGCCTCTTGTGTTATACATATAGAAGTGTGATATCTACTCATAGTTATTACTAATGTCAGTTGCTCGTCATCGATAAACCCTAATATGGTAGGATGACCTACTAAAAAAGCCCATACCACATATTCTATTTGGATGGCCCTGCTAACCCTTGACCATAAATACTTGAGATGGATGTAGCAGGCTTAAAGAAAGAAATGTTTTTAGGCCAACTCCACTGGGCCTGGCTGAAAATGCACAAGTGTGCATGACTAACAATATTCTATTGTAAAGCTAAACAGGAAAGAGGAACCACTCATCCTAACCATTTGCTCTCAAAATTACCACTTCACTTCTTACTACTGAAAATCTTAGACCATCTCCATTCACCAATTGCTCAAACCAGTTCGAAGGGCGTGTTTTCACCACACTGTGGATTATCTTATTGGACCCAACAGAGATGATGTAGTTTTGAATTATGAACATAGGAAATGTCGTCATCGGACGACGAAAGTCTCCTGGGGGAGTGCGACTGGTGCCACGACGGTCGAGGTCTGTGTGACAGGCCTCACCTGGACGATGATCGGCGCTTCAGCATTAAGCTCGAGGAGACCTTCGAAGTTGAAACGGTACGCAACGACGACAATTGTTTTTTTCATAATTAAGCATGACTTCAACTATTTCAACGTGTAATTTTCAGCTTTTACAATTCGAGTATAGTTTATCCCATGCCATGCAAGACGCTATGTCTTGGAGAGGATGGATTTTGAAGACCATGAAAATTTTGAAACGAAGAAAATTCACCTAAGGACACATCATGATGTGGATTTTGAAGTAAATCTGTATAATGCTGAGAGCGTAACCCATTTTGGTTGCAAAAATTGGGAAGCATTTTGCAAGATGTATGGTTTTGATGAGGGTATGCTTGTCACCATGGATCTTGGTGATCCTAACATCGACCAAGACAATATGGACATTTGGGTCCTTGTTGATACGCCTCCAGTTCTACCGCTATGTGAGTTTCTCAAACATAGTTAATTATTAACTAATTTATATTGTTTATTTCAAAATAGTTGACAACTTATTTCCATTGACAGCTTATTTTGATTGTTCAAACAATGTGCGGAACATGGTAGACAAAACCCACTACACCGATGGCTCCGAGTTAACTTATCAGGAGTAAAATCATCTGGTCGGATTTTGTACTGATCTTGAGAATTACAATATCTACAATCAAACTCCTCAACATTATGGTCAATACGTGCCACTAGTGCACGTGTTGAACTACGGTAACTACCATGGAGATACCCTGGTAAGATTTTTTACTATTACGACATCCGTGCATCTTTTGCATACTTCTAAAACTAGTACATCATTGCTAACTATGAAGTTATTACTATGTTTTTCAACAGAGAATCCCAGAGGATTGTGTGCCTCATTTGATGTATCAGAATGGCAGCCTTCGTGTTTTGAACATATATCCAGGTCATCCTACGAATCTCAACTGTCCATACCGAATTTCTAGAAGAAGTGGAGACATGCTAATCAGAGAATGGAAAAAATGTATGGACAGTCGTAAGGAGGTTCTTGGAAGCAAAAGGAAGCGCCGCGCAAGAATTGGAGACAGGATGATCTCCATTCTCCATAATGGAGAGTCAGGGTCTATATTGTTTTATGCTATTTTACCTTAAATAGGGTATTTAGGTCCTGCCTAATACTGATGATCATGTGCTAAGAACAATTAAGTAGGGTTGGTTCGATGACTATCAGGATGATGATCGTATGACTTGTTATTAATAACGAGTAGAAGTTGTATGATGATGATTAGTAGGACTTGTTAGGATTAGTATTACTTTCGACAAACTCGCTACTCGCGGTTTCGAGACTTGTAATGTTATAACTTTGTTCGGTATTTGAAATTCGGAGACTAATATGATGAATTGTATTCGGAGACTAATCTTCTATTGTATTCGATAAATCTGCTGTTTATATGTTGTGCTCTCTATATTATGTGCAGTAATATGTTTTGTAACCTGTGCAAAAATCAGAAAAGAAAAAAATCCCTAACATTCATACTAGTGGCGCACCACTCAGCACACTAATGGCGCACTGCAGAAAGGACACTAATGGCGCATCACCCCCTAGTGCGCCATTAGTATGCCAAAGCACATGGGTAAATATGACCCCCTGGGAGGCATACTAATGGCGCACGATGGGCTATACTAATGGCGTGCGCCATTAGTATACCAGATACTAATGGCGCACGAGGGGTGTGCCATTAGTATTTAATTCTAATGGCGTGGTGCTAGTGGCGCACCAGTAGTGCGCCATTAGTAGACAAAACTGGTGCGCCACTAGCAGGCCTTTTCCTAGTAGTGAGAGAAAGCTGGGAGTTGCATTCTTAATGCGCTCTGGTTCATCATGTGTGGGCACTGCGCAACCAACATTTTATTATCCAAAATTTGCTTGCTCTTCTTTACCATGTTCCTCTTCCGTTCTTCTTTAATATGTACTCTCTCCGTTCCTAAATACAAGTCTTTGTATAGATTCCACCATGGACTACATATGGAGCAAAATGAGTGAATCTACACTCTAAAATGTATCTGGATACATCTGTATGTGATCCATAGTGGAAATCTCTACCAAGACTTATATTTTGGGACGGAGGGAGTATGATAGTGGTACAGTATGTTCCTTGTACTGAAGATGAGCAGGGACTTTTGCAGTGTAGAGGTCTATACGGTCGGTTGTGATGGACACTTTGAGCCTCTTTGATTCGTAGGATCTTGTAAACATAGGAATAGGATTTGTAGTCACCTGCCCACTTCAATCCTATAAGAATAGCAAGGAAATGCGGGGAGCTGTGTCGCCTTTGAGAGTAACACTGATATTAACAGTACCGCACCTTCACTTGAAGAGAGCTGGTATCCGAAGCCTTTCTAGCCGTAACGGCAATACTAGCACATATATTCCAGCAAGTTCCACTTTGCTGATTTTACTCTGATGCTTACGGTTTTCCCCGTTATATCTACACTATGATTTGTGTAGCTGCTTTGTGTCGCACTAGCAGCAGTCCACTCTTGAAGTTAAACACTGCAATGACTTACAAAATTGGCACCAAGGCATTGAGTGCCATTCTGGATGCAATGAAACTCATATGCTCCCCACCTGTTGATTCTTGTTGAGAATATGATCCTAATGACTCTTGTTCAAAATTGCCACATATAGAGAGACAGCATGGAATTGCATTTCTTTGGGCGCTGTGATTCATCATGAGTGGGCAACCAACATTGTATGCAATGAAGCGGAACCTCAAGAATATGCTTCCTCTTCTGTTCTTTAACATGTTCCTCTTTGTTTATTCTGTATTTAGTCGTACAGTATGTTCCTTGTCAGGAAGGGCGCAGGGACATCTGCAGTCAATAGCTGATAGAGATGGCCTGTACGTGATCGATAGGCTTTCAATTACTAGCGGCAATACAACACCGTATTTTCAAGCCAGTTCCACTTTCCCGATTTATATATCGTGGTTATGGTGTACCCCTGTTATGTACACTATGATCTGCCAAGTTGTTGTGTGCTCTTGTTATCATGGTTTGGCAATAAACTCTCTATATAGTATATTATGAACCTATCATTTGCCAGCTATCCTTACTTCTAGAGCCTATTTTTGTGTGTACTTGTGCCAGATTATATAAATGCACGCACCATATTACAGCACACATGAGCTCTCTCATCAGAATCCAGTGATAGCACACAAGTGTTTACAGGGGCGCCCCTATATTAGAATATCATCTGCATTACAAAGATAATCTCACAACTATTTATGTTTTCATGGTTCTCAGATATTATACGCAATTACAGTGAATATCAGAATTCGTGCATCAGAAGAATATTGTGGAACACTGCAATGACTTACAAAATTAGCACCAAGGCATTGAGTGCCATTCTGGAAGCAATGAAACTCATACGCTCCCCACCTGTTGATTCTTGTTCAGAATATCATCCTAATGACTATTCTAACCTCGAGGAGTCAAAGGCAGATGGCCCGTCCTGTTCACCCATCAAGGTGCATGTTCTAATTTGGCAAGGTTTTATTGATTGCGCGTATCTTGCATATGTTGTCTTGCATTTCTTCTACTTTGTTGCACCGCCATCTGCTTAGTTTACTCATCATATAACTCGAGATGCCATGCCCATCCATTATCAATACATATTCCATCTGTCATCATACCATGTTTTTCCACTCAAATGTTGTTCTTGTGCATCAGACATCAAAAAGGAAGAGGGTGATTGCCGAACCTGAAGGAGCACCAGCAAAGTCCTTGAAAAACGTGGTGGTGCCAGAGAAATCAGACAGCGCCCCACTTATATTGGCTGTACAACCAGTGACACTAAACGTAGGACCGACTCCAGCAGACTGTACCCATACTTCACTGGCCACACCACTAGCCCCACCACACAGGACCTGCACTCCAGCAAAAGGTATACCGATTTCATTTGCCATAGCACCAGCTGTACCACAGAAAAATCCCACTCCAGCAAAAAGTACAGCAAGTCCACCGGCCGAAGACCTATCCGAACTGCAGAGACGGCCAATTCCTGCAGATTGGAACCCCATTCCATTTATTCTCAGTTTAAAGACAATGCTTTCAATGTTGTTAGGGACTACGTGCATATATTCCCATCATGGGAAGATTATAGTGAAGACAAACACCATTTTCACATCTTCCTGTCCAACTTACGTGTAAGTGCTATTATTCATGGTTATTATTTTCCTGTTTTCTGCTGATCGAACACATCAATGATTTACATTACATTGTTGTAACTAGGCGAGGGTCAATCTGGATAGTCATGACGAGCAAAGCTTGCTTGTGCTTTTCAAGGAAGCATTGCAGCAGTATCGGTGTTACCTGAGGAAATCACACTTTGATGGCAAGTCTATAAACGAATTTCCGGTGAAGTCTCCTATGCTAAATTTAGAAGACATTGAATGGAAAAACCTTGTTATGCACTGGTCTCGTTCCCAGGATGAGGTACTGTCTATGAAATCAAATGACAATTTGAACTTCTACTTTTCTGCATGTGCCTTACGGATCTTTTTTGCAGGAAATCTGCTCGAAGAAGAATTCCGGTTTGAAAAGAACGACAGGATATCGCAAATATGCTGCCCGCTGCTTTGCTCTTGTTAGTACCTGTTGTCCTGTATCACTGTACTTGCATACATACCTTGTTCATTATGTGACAGCAGTATGCATGATAGCTTGCTTATCAATTGTTCGCTCCAAATTATCTGATCTGTATGAATGGTTACATTAGTGTAGAATATATCCAATGCCAATGATTTTTTAGCTCTGCATTGTTCTTGTAAGTACATGATGTCCTTTATCAGTGTACTTATATTGACAGGTAGTTGTTCATGTACCATCACTCTGCAGCTTATTTTCCTTTGCCCTCCATTTTTTACACATCAGATCTATATTTACTCTTACCATAAGGTTGGTACTGAAGAAGTTTAGTTGTGCATTGCTCTTGGCTGTGCCTTTTGCCTGTATCGCTGCACATACATTTATAGCTACTTGGTTATGTAGCATCACTCTTCATCTTATTTTAAATATTCTCCATTTTTTCGTATATTATCACATCTATATTTACTCTTAACAAAATGTAGAATAAAGGCAATGCTTATGAA
>NC_057805.1:498867852-498885810 GCF_018294505.1 Triticum aestivum
CACAATGTCATATTCTGCAATGTCTTAACTATGAACAATGTCATATCATTCTACTATTATTTAAACCGTCTCTTTATTTGCCAATCTAAAATGGGATAAATTGACAGCACACTAACCATTGATACTTATGAGTTCTTGATCTGTAATCCAGTGGTGTCGTGAAGCTGCCAACTCCTTCACAATGTCATTTCCTGCCATGTCTTGACCTGAACAATACCATATTGTGTTAATGCAATTTTAAACTGTGTCACTTTATTCGTCAGTAAGAAATGTGATGAATTGTCAGCACTGATACTTTTATGTGCAAAACCTGTCATCTGTCTGCTTGTTTATCTTTCAGAGTGAGGAAGATATAAGTGTTGAACAAGCGCAGTCTCATCATCTTGCTCAGGTGGTTGCACTGCAGCTCGCCAGCAGGGCTAACCTTTCTTGAACTCTATTGAAGTGCTGTCAGTTTTGTATATTATTTTGTCGGCGTGTTTATTTGCACTGGTGGCGATCTTTGATGCCCAGTGTATGTAATCTGCTGTCTGCTTGTGCTTTATTATCATAGTGGCGAACTATGATGCCCAGTGGATGTAATATGCCGTAATTTATTTATTGTATAGTCTAGGTTTTTTCTTATTCACGATGCTGCAGTTATTTTACTGTATATATATCCTGTCTTCGCAGTAAACCGGCCAAACCGTAAAATTATGGTACATAATCGGGCCGTCATGCAATCACGATGTATGATCCGCATCATGGGCCTCGTCAAACTGGCCCACTAGTAGATTCGGGCCTTTAATAGGCCGAGTAACCCCCGGCCCTCTTTTCGCAAGAAAACTCAATGGGCTTTTAGGAGGCTGAGAAGTAGGTTGGGCCTGAAACGTGCCGAACAGCTCACGGGCCGGCAGCAACCCGAAATGGACCCGGGCCCATGATTGTGCGAATCAAATCACGGGCTTTTAACAGGCCAAAATTGTCTCGGTCCTTGTTTGGCCCAATCAGATATCGGCTGCGAGCAGGCCGGATGCAAACCGGGCCGTAGTTAGGCCCAACTATATGACGGGCTTTTAATAGGCCGAAATTAATATAGGGCCAAAATGTTAAACGGGCCCTTAACAGGCCGAAACTAATATCAGGCCGAATTACTAAATGGGCCTTTAGCAAGTGGGCCCAAAAGCATAGTGTCCAGTTAACGGGCCCAATCTGATATGGGCCATAATTGAGGCCAAAGCCTCTTAAAGGGCCGGACCTGATCTGGGCCGTGATTTGGCCCAGAACATGGGAGGCTTTTAACGGGCCGGATCTCATATGGGCCATTATTAGGCCCGGAACGTGGCAGGCCATTAATGGACCGGCTCAAATATGGGCCGGCATTTGGCCCAGAACATGGCAGCCAGTTAACGGGCCGGCCTACTAGGGTCATCAAAATCTTGTGGGCCTACAGCTAGGCCGGCCCATTAGTGTCGGCGAAATCTCGTGGGCCTTTAGCTGGGCCGGCCCATTATGATCTGCAAGAATTTTGTGGGCCTTTACCTGGGTCGGCCCATTATGGCACACAAAAAATCTTGTGGGCCTTTACCTGGGCCGGCCCATTATGGCCCGCGAAATCTTGTGGGCCTTTAGCTGGGCCAGCCCATTATGGTCCGCAAAATCTCGTGGGCCTTTAGCTGGGCCGGCCCATTATGGTCCGCAAAATCTTGTGGGCCTTTAGTTGGGCCGGCCCATTTAAACTTGATGGGCCGTGCCGCGTGCGGACGTATCATAGGCGCCTTCTGTCCAATGAGTGGATGACATCTGTCCCAACGATGAGCCGACACGTGTTTCCTCCAGCCAATGATGATTTTACACGTGGAAAATCCCCATTGGTCGCGGCTGTTAACGGGTTATCGGATCCAAAACCCGACCCGATAGCTTAACGGCGTTCCGTTACGGTGGATGCCACGTGTCGGTCACCCTTGACGAAAGCACTTTTGTGACGCGCGATTTATCGTCATGGAAGTGGACACTTCCGTGATGATAATTTTGGTAATGTCATGGAACACTTCTACGACAGCACAGGTATGACTATCTTGATTCTGTCATAAATTTGTCATGGATGTACATGCATGACAAAAAACGCGACCTACTGTGACAAACACGTATCATCACGGAAGTGTATTTTTTTGTAGTGTATTAGCTTCGCAATTCGGGTGCAACAATTTTTTGTGATCCTCTAACATGTGTTGCAACTTCAGCCTCTCCTTCTCACTTGCGCAGTTTCTCTTTGCATCGGCGATGACCCGACCTAGATCATCAGCGGGCTCATCTCATGCCTCTTCTTCAAGTTCTTCCCGCATTGCCAGCTCAGCTTCTTCCCCCATTGTTGTATCATCGTATTCAGGGAACCCATGGCCAGGATAGCTGTTGTCGTCCTCTTCTTCTTCATTTTCTTCCATCATAACCCCTCTTTCTCCATGCTTGGTCCAAACATTATAGTGGGGCATGAAACCGGACTCAAACTGGTGCGAGTGAATGGTTCTTGAGTTAGAGTAATTTTGATCATTCTTACAGCCAGCACATGGACAAGACATAAAACCATCCGCCCGCTTGTTTGCCTCAGCTGCAAGTAGAAAAGTATGCACGCCTTTAACGACTTGGGGAGAGCATCGGTCATCGTACATCCATTGCCGGCTCATCTTCATTACACAGCACCGAATAGACCAAATTAATACAAGTTCATACACTCTTATTCTCATAGAACAACATACAAACTCTCTAGCTAAAGCATTTAAATGCAACAACAAATGCGATCAAGATTGCCAGTAAAAGTAACATTTGTTTGTTTATGTTTCTTGAGAGGTTGCCAGTCTCTTGCTCGCTTTGTCCGGTGATAAGTGTACATCTAGAAAATGTGTGACATATTAGTTCTCACTCCTCTTACTAGTCTCCACCAATTAAATTAAAGGAGAAGAATGAGGATTGGGGGTGATGCTGGGGAAAAGAATGGGATTGGAGGATACAGTGGCGGCAACGATTACTGTAACATCCCAAAATTCTAAATTTTGGAATGTTATAATAAACAGATAGATTGGATTGATTGTTTGATTGATTGAGTGAAATTGAGTGGAATTCGAAACTTTTTGAAAGTTAAATGAGAGGGAATAAAATGACTTTCCCAAACTTTCATTTTGCTTTTATGATCTCCATGAATTCAAATTCTTTTCACCACAAAACCCTGGAGAGAAGATGACATGACTTCTTCCATTTATTTAAATGACAAGGGGTGTTGAAAATATTTGAATATCATTTGAAAATATTTCCAATTCCGAAACTTTATGCAACTCAATGATTTTCACGAGAGAAGATAAAATGACTTCTTCAAAATATATGAAATAGGAGTTGGGAGTTTCAAAGGATTAAATTCAAAGTCCCATTGAAATTATTTTTCAAAATTGGAGTTATTTGAGTTTTAGTCAAATTATTTTTCTCCAAAATAAACATATACAGAAAATAGGGTAACATGATTCCCTACATCAGAAAATTTGAGAAAAATAAATTTGAAATCATTTTGGTATTTTTAAAATGATTTTTATTGGATTTTATTAAGGCAATAGCACTCTTTGCTTTATTTAAATTTGTGAGGACTTTATTTGACTATACAAAAATGTTCATGTTGTAGAAAATCTTTTTCTGAAAATTTTGGTATATAATATGCCTATATAAAATTTTAATTTATTTTCTTTATCCGGTTTTCCTTCTGTTTCAAAAAAATAAAAACTGTACATCCGGCCCATAATTATTTACCGCCCAAACGCGTAGCATAGTCGCAGCGGGCGCCTCATTTGTTTTTCCCTCTCCTAAATGGGCCAGGCCCAGCCATCCTTTTTATTTTTTTACTTAGGCCGATTTTTGTTAAAAAAAAAGAAACTGCAGTGTACGCGTGCGCGCGCAGCCGGCCCGCGGTGCTTTTAGCCCATGCGTTCCCCGTTTATTTTATTTGTTCGTCTACGTTTAGTCCCACATTGCCTAGCCTTTAATCCCTACACCTCTTTTCCACCTATATTTTTAAATATAGACCCATAGAGCCTTCAAAAATTATCCATTGCGGGTTAAATCAATATTTTGGTTTGACTAGCTAAAAATATATTTCTCCTCTCCGGCGGGACTTTTGGAAGTTGTCTCCACACTCCGAAGTCGTCTTTTCTATACCTTATAAAGTTATTTTTATTCGTTCTCTGTATTTATACGTTAGATCTAGAATTCTTTTATCCGTAGCTATTTTTGTTTTTTCTGTAAAACAGCTTGGCCCTGATTTTTCAAATAGCCATAACTTTTTACTCGTTCATCCAAATTAGATGAAACCAGCGTCTATAGTTTCGTCTTGTTTTCACCTATCCAGTGAACCTGTCACATCAATTTTTTTTTAATTTTCAAATTTCGAAATTTGTTTCATAGTCAAATTTCTTTTGATCATATCTTTTTATCCGTACCTTCGTTTTCGATGAAACCAACGCCCACGTCTTCGTTATGATCTCCTCTATCCAGTAAAACAACTTAAACATGTTTTTGAAAGTTTTAAAATTTGAATTCAAACAGATTTGTATTCAAACTTCTTTTGTTCATAACTTAAGTTCCGTAACTCCGTTTGAGTTGATTCTTTTTGCAAATCGAAGCTCTTGACCTAAACTTTCTGATAAGGCCAAATTCATATAATTTTGGTACTGTTAGAAATTGTTTTATGTTGCAAGAGTTAATTGCTTGGTTTTGAAGTTTTCCGAATTGTTTTCCTCGTTCTTTCTGATCTTTTGAGTGATTGCTTATGTGTGGTTACCATTGCTTGCTTACGATAGATTGACCGGAGTGTGACGAGTAGATCTATCAAGAGTTTTGAGTGCGAATCATCTTCATCAACATTGCAGGCAAGTAACACTTTGATCATACTTTTCATACCCAGTTTTATTGCATTAGATCTTTTCCTCAAACATTGCATGGTTAGGATCTAATTAAATTGTAGGTATTGGGAAGTAGTTGAGGTAGTACCTATTACCTGTTTACAATCAAACCCTTGGGAGTTACTTCTACATTGCTATTATATTGCCATGCTATGCTCGTAGACGTGGATTGGGTTTGAGAGATATCCATGACAGATGTGAGATTGTTAATAATGGTTTACCTAAGGTGGCAACTAAAACTCACATCTGGGTGGATTGAGGCACCTGGAGAACCCAGTGTTGTCTGTTTGTATAAGGTCCGCCACCCAGGCTCAAAGGGATCATAAGATTATTCATGCTAGAAACTTCCGTGTGCAGCCACAAGCTATTATGGGCTCTAGCATAGTTGAGTAGGTTACAAGATCTCTTGAAGAGGTGGGCTAGCAGATGTAGGGGAAAGTAGGTGTACCGGTCCACCCAGAGTAAAGAGTGATTGTTTCGGAAAGACTGTGTCTCGGTCATTCGTTTCTCAAACATCATGCAGTGCGAGAATCAAGCGGAGGCGATCGAGTCTTGTGGGGAAAAGTGCGCAAACCTCTGCAGAGTGTACAAACTAATCATGATTAGCCGTGTCCCCGGTTATGGACATCTTGAGTATCTAGTTCTTGGATTATCCCGTTGATCTCATCATGTTACTTTAAATTAATATTGTTGGGTTAATGATGATACTTAATTGGGATTGAGATGCTGTCAACCATCTCAATGTTTCACAACCACCATGATAGTTAAATAAAATTTATTCCTTTGCAGTAGGGAAAAAATTGGCTTTTCGCAAAAACATTATAACCATAGAGCTTTTCCACCAGCCATATATGCATGTAGTGATAGCCTTTGTTCATCATTTCTCTATGGTGTGAATTTGCCAGCATATTCCATGTGCTGACCCGTTTTCGGGCTGCAACGTTTCATGTTGCAGGATATCTTACGACGAGTAAGTGATTCGTTAGGGTTACGATTTCTACACTCAACTTTGCCGTTGGTGTTGATGGGAATCCACAACCTTGTTACTTCCGCTTTTTGGATTGAGGTAATAGTATTTACGTTACTTTATACATGTGATTTACCTCTGTTATAAATCCTCGAGTACTGTGTGTGTCAGCATACCGATCCAGGGATGACACTTAAGCACAGAGACTTGATCCATTCGGATCGGGTCGCTACAATTACTAGGAGGCGATTGAATTTATTAATTGCATAAGATCAACTCTAGCAGACCCCGCAAAAAGCCCCGACCCGCAAAATAACCGCCAAAATGCGGGTCGGCGCGGAAAATCCCGCCCGAACAGACCCCGCAAACGCGGCCGGCCCTCAAAAAATTTTGAGTGGCGCGGCAAAATTTCGGCCCCAACCCACGAATATGCGGGTTCCCCCCTCGCCCCTGCGGTGCCCCGTATCTCAGTGAAGCGGTTGGCGGGAGGGACATTTCAGCCCGCCTTTGGTTTTGCCCATCCGCCGGCGGCGATTCTGGCAAAATTTGCGGGCGGAACCGCGCCGCGGGGCGTCCCCCACCCTCCAGCACCGATACGCTGCACCGCCCCCAGATCCGACGAGAAGAGCCGCCCCTCGTCGCAACCGTCGCCGGGGATCGACCGCCGTTGAACCCGCCCCTCATCGCCACTCGGGATCACCTGCCACAGCCGCCGTCGATTAGTGTTTGTTTTGTGCTTTGTGCCGAGCGGTATGCCTAGTTGATTGACTGACGCAGCGTGCAATTCTTGTCCATGTAGATGGAATTGAGCCCGTGCGAGAAGTTCTTGCTCTCCGATTCTTCCGATTCAGATGACTCAAATGTTGAGACGATGCTTGCGACCTTTTGGCAGCAGACAATAGTTATGGACTTTGGGCCATAGGCCGGTGGGCCTGCATGTTTGGGGGCCCATGTGTTCTACCATCCGTGCTTTTCATATTGCAAGCGGTCGGTACGGCGCTGGTTTTAGATGTTGTCGCAAGGCGAATACACAAAATTGAATAAAGCACAGCAGCTGTTGGAATGAAATCAAACGACAGTTCCTAACCAGCAATCAGAGTTGCAATTCTATCAATGATACTGTCGTACTACTTATACACACAGGACACTTGTTTCACCATGCCAGAGTATTACATCAAAATCTCTCGGCGGATAGATCAGTTCGGCAGTACTGAAGAATTTCAAAGTTGATTTGGACCAGCTCTCCTTGCCGAGAAAGTTTGATTTTGACATCATCCCCTACCGCAAGATATGATTTAGATTTGAACCTTGACCATCCTTTAGCATCAATCATCATGCGACCATCCTTTGTACTTACGGTATATTGAGCAGGTTCATTCACACCAAGGCTGCGCATGGTAAGAGAAACTTGGCCCCTGTCGCCCGGATTGTTGAACGACTCCCTCGTTGCTCTAGGAATTCTCTGTTTGCAAACAAGAAGACATACCCAAACAGTTAGATCAACACAGTGAATCATGCGAAACAACATGGAAATAAAAAAGAACGAAACACTTGGGCGGCCAATGCTTACCAAGAAGGTGGACATGTCAATTTTTGTAAGGACTTTGGTATATGAAGTGTGAACTGCAGCCCAGTCTGTTGCCGGTGCAACTGCTCATTCGGTTGCCGTTGCACGGTCCGGAGCAGATGCAAGTGCAAGTGTTGGTGCAGGTGCCGAATCCGCTGCTGCTGCCGGAGATGGTGCTCCTTGTAGAGCTGGTGCCGGTGTCGGAGCAGGTGCCGGTGTCGATGCCCGATCCTCCGGTAGATCAGCCTGATCCGCTGATGCGGTCAGTGCCCAATCCTCAGCTGGATCAGACTGAGTTGTTGCCGCTATCAGTGCTAGAGCAACTGCCGGTGCACGATCCGTTGCTGAAGGTGGTACCGATGTGCGAGACAGCGGCGATCGTCTCTGGTCTGCTATGATCAGCTTTCTAACTTGACTAGGCTTCGTGACCGTGATCCAGTTTTTTCTTCATTTCTTTTAAACGCGAGAAGGACTAATTGTGGCGTTTTTGTTAAACCAAACTGCAGTTCATCATAGGGATTCAACTTGTACTCACACAACAGACTGATCCAATTTTTTCCAGTAATATAAGTGATGGACAATGCCTTCGTTACTGACACGACATAAGAAGTGAAACCTGCAAAAATAGCCATCGTAGAGCAAATCAAACGGTTTATTCTGTGATGAATGTCACATGGCAAAACCTACATCGTAAAATTGCAGGAAAAGAAACAAAACATGACATTAAATCAATAAGATTTAGACAGTAAATCAATAAGATTTACTTGATGTGACATGAGTGAATCCTTACCAGGAAATCACTATGTTGAAGTACTAAACAGAAGATTGATCGTCTAACTATGGGTGGCATGCAGGGGCCCCGCCTACTCCCACAAGCAGGACAGTCCAAAGGTCGTGACAAATCGTATGGACCGAACATCCATGGGACTGGAAATCCTGGTGGGTGCGATAAACCCTGCAATGCATACAGATATTGGAGTGTAACCATAATTGATAAACCGTCCTCACAAAAAAGATGATCTGGATACTTTAAAATATACAGACTGAATTGAGTGGACAGACATTAACATAGACCGTTCTTAGGACTGGCCACACACCAAAAGGGGCAGTACTAATAAACAATACAAGGTTCACAAACACAAATCAAGTACTGAACAATAGTACTTACTACAGACAAGCAAAGTTGCACTAATTAAACTCTGCAGACTATCTCTTGCCACCGACCTACGGGATGAACCCCGCATAACTGACTAGGCCATGGACTTCGTGAGAGATGTCTACATGCACCATCACCATCTTGTCAACCTTGGAGAACCTAACAGAGTGGTCTTTCCACTCATAAACATGATCATGAAGACATGCTGCATCAGATTTGTTGGGAAGCTTTACAAGAACCACACCCTTCGTAATCGAAGGCACAGCCAGGAAATTGTTGCGGTGAAGTACAGCCTCGAGAACACGCCTGACAACAATGCTACAGGAAAACACTAGTTCAGGACACGTGGCGACAAGGACACAACAGCTGGATAGTTTAGCAGTAGAACTCATCCTCAGGTCTTCCAGTTCACACGGCATGACTTTGAGAACTTCATCTCCAGCGCGGACCTGGTTCTAATTCAAACAGAAACCATATTTTATTACTACCTCCGTTCAGAAATATAAGATGATTTTCGATATTATACTCCGTATATGACTACATATACGCACAAAAATGAGTGAACAAAGACACCAGAACATGTCTTCAAAGGCATGAGAGCAGAGGGATTACTTGCAATATCCATAACACAAGTTACTGAGGCAAATATACCCTCTTCAAAGGTAGCATTGATGTTCATAAAGTACTCCCTCCGTCCCAAAATTCTTGTCTTAGATTTGTCTAGATACGGATGTATCAAGTCACATTTTAGTATTAGATACATCCGTATCTAGACAAATCTAAGACAAGAAATTTGGGACAGAGGGAGTAGTTGAAAGTAATCTATAAGAAATCAGTGTCAACCTGTCGCATGTTTTGGTCAAAAGAGGAATTTAGAGTCGTCATTTGGCACACAAAAATCACATGCAAGATCACCCAGAAAGTTGTACTACTAGTACTAGTACTGCGTGTTAGATGAAAAAACACGATCAAGATCGAGAAAAAGATCATCAAGAAGAGATATTACCTGGACTTGCTTAATGAGGGATCCCGGAGAGGAGGGCTTGGACAGGGCGATGGCTTTGAGCTTGTCTGCTGTAGTCTCGACGAGGTGCTTGCGCTTCTTCGTACCATGAGCCTCGACGGTTTTGGTCAGAGCCATAGACATCACTTCGGCCGGTGCTCCAGCGTCCATCAAGAAACTGTCAAATAGAAATAAAAGAAAAGAAACCATAATCACAAACCCAAAAGAAGAAAAGAGAGGGAGTTATAGGATCAGTCTCGGGGTTGCAAGACCGGGCCTTGGCCAGAATCAACACGATTGATGTGCTCACCTTTCCTTGTTTGGGAGAGAAGAACAATGGCATAAGCAGGTCAGGGTTTTCTTGAAGAAATGAGGAACAACATGAGGGAGAAGCGAGGGTTGGGTAGAGAGGAAGCTGAGAGAGAAGAGTGAAATGATGGTTGCTTCGTCCGTCCAACTTACTGCTGGAAAGGAGGGGGTTTTGTGATTTGACGGCTCATTGGGCATTACTGCGGTGCTTCGATCGGGGTAGTCTACCGTCACTCTACTACGGAGTAATTTAGTGCATGGCTGGTGGACCCCGATGCTGGCTGTCCCACACGTCGGCGAAAGTGAGTAATTTAGTGCATGGCTGGAGGAGGATCCGCACGGTAGAGCGTGTCCACTGTTTTTCTGAAGAAAAAATGATTACAGCAAGCGTTTCCACTCTTACGACGGAGGAGTGCGAAACACGGCAGCCACTTGAACATACACAGTGCTCCTACTACTAGGCATGTGTAGTGGTTCATACGTCAGTACTACATAATCTTGTTGCTAGTGTAGTAAGATATGACGACAACAAATGATGTTGTGCGCATGTCAACTATATGAACAGTAATGTAGTAACATAGTACCGCTTTCTCGACTGTCCGGTCGAGAATGAACGGTGAGATCAATGTTAACAGAACTAGGTCTACAACACACGGAGAGTACAGTGCTACAGTACTCCACGAAACATGAACCATATGAAGCACGAATAGTGTTAGGCAGGGTGTATGAAGGGTGCACGGGATGGGAGCAAAAGTTCCCTTCTCGACCCACTTTTGGGTGTTTGGCAGAGTGCATGAAGGGTGCATCAGTCCATACTAGTAGGTTAACACAAATACACGAAGAGGAAACAACTACTCCGTCTAGGTGTGTAAGTCATCTTACGTTGTGCACTGCGACCAAGGCGGAGAGGAAAACGAGAAAACTTAATGTCTTTTTGCTAATTAATAGCATTGCATGCAATGAACTAACCACTGCATGTCATGTTTATTAGTCTCAAGTCATTGAAAGCATGCACGGCCCACGTCTCTTATTGGTTGATATGTCACAAAACAAGAAACGGGGAGGGAGTTAATGTACCGTGCCTAAGTGTTTTGGGATTATTTGGTTTTCGTAAGGTGACTTACACACTATATTGAGATGAGAATGCAACTAAACACACCCACACGCTTTGTGCTACAGTGACTGATCTGCACCGCGTGAGTTTGATCCAACGGTCATGTTGCGCCGAGACATGGACATGCCCATGCAGAGGGCACCTAAACACCACCGAAGTCCCTCTGCTTCTCGAGGTGCACGACGTTGGTGATGCAGGGGGCGAAACGGCTGAAAGGCAATGCAATCTACAGGAAGGCGGAGGGAGCCATCCGAGGAGCGGGGAATCTTTTGGTTTTCACCATGGTAAAACACCAGTCGACGACTTCTCACATCAGGGAGCAGTGGATTTTACAGGCGGAGTCATCGTGTCTAATTGCTGCCGCGCCTGCTCCCGTCAATCAAAAAATTAAAAATCCTACCGCGCCTGCTCCCATCAATCAAAAAATTAAAATTCCTGCCGCACTCAAACACCAGAGCAACGCCGCGGTGGATATTTAAATTTACCTGCCGACAAGTAGACAAAAAAAGGGGTGAAAAACAAATGTGGCGGCGGCCTAGCTAATCGGTCGAACTAGCCCAACTAGCTAGCCACCGTGCTTCACTGATGTACTCAGCGGGAAAAGTGGTCTTTCGTGATTTGACGACTCATTTATTTACTTGCTTCGGTGAAAACGCGCGGTAGGGCGTCCCACGTGAGGAAGAATATATGCGTGCACCACCCGGGAGGACCCCGAAACCACGCGGTAGGGTGTGCCATGTCTCGGCACGGAGGAAAAATGTGCGTGTAAAAATTTACTGTATCAGACGTAGTACCTATGGTTCGACCTCGGGACCCAGCCAGTCGGTCGAAAACACCCCACTAGCCACACAGCTTCATCATGCTAACATGGCACGGAGGATATGTGTGGTTAGCTCCGTCTCGACCAGCCACAATGTCTCTTGTTCTAGGCGATTCTTCTATTTTCCAAGTTTTTTTAGTTGTAATAACACCACGGCAAGCTAGCGCCGCTCTTCGTGTGTGCCCATGCAAAGGTTAGACGATGGAGAGAAGAGAGAGATCGCAGACCTGGGACCCACCAGTAAGTGAGTCAACGGTCATGCACGTGTAGACGAGGCATTCCCTCTACTCTACTCAACGTAATACTGTATAAAATCAAGTTATGGGTCAAAGCCAACAACCGTTGTTGTTTCAGGCTATCGACTTCCGCTTTGTAGTCCAGGTTGCCAGTTCGAATCTCGTCTTTCAGATTTGTTAGTTTTAGGTCCAAATTTGATTAATGACAAGTGGGACCCCCGTGTGTTGTTCCGATATTTCAGTGTAGGATGGTTTTTTTGAACAAACACTTTGCGCGGTTAGACAAGTAACGGCACAAATTACACGTATTTTGCAAGTTTATGAACAAAAATGACAGCGGCATAGAATATCACATCCACCCCGCAGCTTAGATGCTATGGTGATACGAGTTTTTACACCGTTGGAAGTGAGATCCAATGGCTTGGGAGTAGTCTTTGTAATTATGCGCAATTTACAAACTCTCCAAAGATTTTTTTGCAAATAAAACATTTTAGGCCTCGTGTGTGCCGCTGCATCTTGGATCCAACGGCTCCCCGTTGCTCATATTAGGTGCTCCCCGTAGCTTAATTACCCGCTACGGTGATATGAGCATCTAGGTCGTATGATCAGTGATATGATGGCACATGCGTAGTACTTGTACTTTCTGCGCAATTCCCAAACTCTCTCAGCCGTATATTGCAAAAACATTCAAACCTCCTACTGTGGGACGTTAGATCTTCGTGAACTCGTATCACCATAGAATCTACGGTGCGGGAGCACCTCATATTCTCCCGTGCGAGAGAACATAAGGTGCTCTCGCAGCTTGGATGCTACGGTGATACGAGCTTCGAGCTTAGAGGCCGTTTGATCTGAGATCCAATGGCATCTGATCAGTCTTTGTGCTTGTAAGCAGTGGCCGAACTCTTTGGGGGCTTTTCTGCAAAAAACCATTCAAACCACCGAGGAGGCGTTGGGTCACAAATCCAACGGCTCCGAAGAGCTTGTATCACCAAAGCATCTAAGGTGTGGTAGCACATGATATTCTTACATACAGGAGAATATGATGTCCTCCTTCATCTTAGATGCTACGTTGATACGAGCTTCGAGGTCGTTGTATATGGGATCCAAGGGCATCTGAGTAGTTTTTGTACAAATTGTGTGCAATTCTCAAACTCATCAAGGTTTCCTGTAAAAATATTAAGACATCATGTGAGCTGCTATATCTCAGATCTACAAGCTCCAAGCAACTCGTATCGGCATATAGCATCTAAGGTATGGGGGCACATGATATTCTCCCGGGGAGGAGGGGTGGGGGTGCACAACCAATCGGTGGTTGGGAGGGTGGGGACAAATATAATCTAAACAACCTTAAACAGAGCTTCACAATTTTATCTAAGGTCGAGGGGGTGACCCCCGACAATCATAGCTCCGCCTAATTAAACACAACATTTGCATATACTGTAGTACTAGACTTAATATTCATATTTCAGTTTCATGTTCGTTTTAAATATTGAATTGAGGACCATGCATGTCTTACATTTTACTCCCTTCGTTCCTAAATATTAGTCCTTTTAGAGATTTCAAGTGGACTGGCACATACGGATGTATATAGACATATTTTAGAGTGTAGATTCACTCGTTTTGCTCCGTATGTAGTCGCTTGTTGAAATCTCTAAAAGACTAATATTTACGAACAGAAGGAGTATTTTTGAATTCGTGTCATACATGCATGGTTTGGAAAAATAGATGCACTATACTTATTGGATTGTTGTTGTGTTCGTGTGTGGGTGTCTGTGTGTGTGTGTGTGTGGTCATATGCTTGATACATACAAAGTTTTCTCACCTCCATATTGTTCATCTTTTAAATTTGAATTTGCATTGAAAAACTTAGCAGGGATACCATGAAATGTGAAATCCACGTTGAGATCACTATATCACAAACTCACTCTAATTTAACAACTCATCATAAATCAATTACCACATTGAGATTAGTATTTGCAAGGAAAATACGGGCATTGTAATACACATAGATTCCTTCGGCAACTTAAAAGGTTCCTTTCGTATTCTCGAATGGTAGGACCCAACGGCGTACCAGCCAGACCTTGGCTCGTGTTGATCCTAAAAAAATAAAAAATAAAAAAACCGGGCTCGTGTCCTTCTGGTGGCGTGCGTGGTACGCACATTAGACAACACCAACCAGTCGAGCCTCCGCGTTTTGAGTCAAAATATCTGGCGGCCAGAATTCCAGCCCTAGGAAATTCCCCTCATGTCCCCGGTCCATAATGACTACCGATGAACAACAGAGGGATGCTTTAGTAACTAGACAATGTTGTGTTCAAAAAAAAGTAACTAGACAACGTTACCTACCGTGCCGAGCACGGTTCAATTCCCTCGGTCGCCGCTCGCCAAGGTCACCCATCAACTGCATTGCCTAGTACTACTACTACTACACTAGGATGAGCACAGAATTGAGCCCGTTTGTTCGTGCCTAGTACTTGAGTTAATATATCAGGCAATGCACTGGTACGGAGGGATTATCCTTTTGCTCTGCATATATAACTTGTCTGAAGTCTAACTAAGCAAAATGTTTGACCAAATCCTTTCTTAAGAAATACAACAAGACAGATGTATGGCTTGAAAATTTATTGCATGATGCAGGTTATGATATTGTTCCGAATCCTGGATCTTAAATTTCAGAAAATCCAAAAGTGACCATAAATTCTTGAAACTGAGCATGGTCACGTGATATGGCACAAATATTACTTCGTAATTTTTTTTCTTCAATTTGAGACAAGCTGCTTATGACAAGTTGCACAAATGAAGAGCCAAGGTATTTTCGAACAAAGACCTGTCACGTTAAGGCGAACGCTTTCACTATTGAAACCGTGGGCGTTTACGTGCCACCACGAGTCCCGCTTCTCATCGGCAGGTGCCGTCCGAGCAAGCGTGTGAGTCGACGGGAGGTGTGCGAGCAGACCGCTGCGCCGGCTGACTGGGAGGCGTGCGAGCAGACCGTTGTGCAGGCTCACCGGGAGGCGAGCCCTTTGACCAGGCTCCGCCGCCCACCTTCGTCCCAACTGCTCCCACTTTTAATGTCGTCGCGCGCCGCAGTTTAAAATCAACCCCGCACTACACGGTATCGCTACAATCTTCTCTCTTCCTCTCCGATTCTCCTGTCGTCTACCTCCAACCAGCCTGACCTAAACGTACGCCATGCCGCATCACGATGGTCTGCCCTTAGTCTTCCAGTTTCCTGAGGAAGACACCCAGCCGGAGTCTCAAGAACATAAGGCGCTTTGGGACGAGCTTGAACTGGCCTTCCGGGAAGACGCCACGCCTGTCCCCGCTCCCGTTCCGGCTCCCATCGCCCCGACTGCGCCAACGCCCATCCCCGTGGCATTGATGCGCTGGGAGCCGCACATTGTCGCCGAGCTTGATGCCACGGGGTTCCACGAGGTCCCCGCCGACTTTCACGCGCCCGTGCACCTGCCAGCGCATGCGCCTGCGCGTGCACTGACGCGCATGCCCGGGCCGGTGCCCGTGCACCTGCCAGCACATGCGCCTGCGCGTGCACTGACGTGCGCACCCGTGCCGGTGCCCGTGCACACGAATGTCTCCGCCGCGCCGTTGACAGCACCTGTCCCCGCGCGGGTGCCTGTGCCCCCTCAGTGGCATGGATGGCCGCCGTCGACCGCTTCCTTGCACCAACGCCAGTTGCCTCCTCCCACCAGTTGACTCGCTCCTGGAGACTGAAGTCCAGAACATTGTGACCTTCCTTGAAGCTAGGGCCAACGTCCAGGAGTACGCCAACAACAGCGCAAGACGCCGCCGTCGCCGTCGGTCAGTGGCCCGACGACACACAGTGCACGGCAGAGGAGCCCCTTCCCACCGCAAGACGCCGCCGCCGCCGCCGCGTAATCTAAATTTGCCATGAAAAACGTTCGGATTGCCATGCTTAAAATCCGAACGTTTATCATTTCCGTTTATTTTAGATCGATCGTCGTATAATTTAAAGTTGGAGTCAGACTGAACGAAATCTATGGTTTGATTGATTGAATGTTCTGCTAGAGCCGTATCAAATTAAATATAAAACGTCATTAAGCCACATGTATTCCTTGTCATCCAACGACCTAGACTGCTTCAATGTCGAGCGCTCAACACGTTTAGCGTGCAGTTAATTTCATGCCAAAAATAGTGCTAATCACATAATAACACGCAAATAATATCCAACTTAATATCCGCATGGACTTAATATACTTCCAAATTAACGTGCATTGTACGTACACACTGACTAGTGTTGCTAGCACGTGAAACTGGTGCCGTAACTTATGAATGCGTCCAGATATGGTCAACGGCAACATCGCCCGTGAGTTCTTCGTGTTTGCCCGTGCGTCTAAACGCAGAAGGGGAGGAGAGAGAGCACACATGGAACCCACCAGTAAGTGAAGGCGAATAGTACTAAAAATAATATTACATGTTATCAATTAAATAGGTTGTGCTAATATAAAAACATTATGTGAACAAAGGGAGGTACAACAAACATTGCTGTTCTACGTATGTTGCCTATTGACGTGCGGCTTGAAGGCCCTGGTCGCATGTTCGATCCTCGTCCTTTATTTTTTAATTTGTATATGGGTCCAAATTTGTTTCATGACATGTGGGGCCCTCGGTGTGTAGTTTGTAGCACTTTAATTTGTGGGTCCAAATTTGTTCCATTCCAAGTGGACTATCAGTGTGTAGTTTTGTAGCTTATTTATAATAATTAAAGAGAACAACGGAGTTTTTTGCAATAATACCATGGTGCGACGTTGAAAGCGAGAAAGGACGTGCGAGAGAGCGATGACCGAGCCAGAGGGAAATCAACTAGGGGAGTTGCGGGGGTTGCAGTGGTGTTTCGAGTAGTTGTGGGCCGAATGCTACAAAAATATAATCTAAGCCGACTGGAATAAATGCCTACACAAATTAATCCAAGGTTGGAGTGCCCCTCGCAATGTAAATAGCTCCGCCTTTGCGAGGGATGGAGAGGTAGCTTCAATGTGTGGAAGATACGGCGTGAGAAAGCGAGGTCAATCGAGAGACATATAGATAGAGAGACAAACTGAGTGTGGTCCGACATTCATGGAACAAATATATATGCTCTGGAGAGATATTGTCCAATTGAGCTTTTGGCAAGGGTGAGGGTTGTAAGATAGAGCTTGAGAGATGATCCAGTCACAGACGTGTAGATATTTTGTGCGTGGGAGGAAGCAAGGTCGATCGATCACATAGGGTCGTCGTGCGATCGAAAGAGTGAGACGGGTTGGAGAGAGTGACCTACATAGACAATGTGCGTGAGAGAGTATACAATGTGAATAAGTCAAATTGGGCTCAAACATGGTGATATATCGTTTTTGTCCGAGAAAGAGCGAGGTCAATCGAGACATACAAAGAGAGAGAGAGAGAGAGCGTGGCCCGCCATGAGGTCGAAAGAGTGGGGGCGGCTTCGATGGACTGACCTAGAAAGACAATCTGTGTGAGAGAGTATAGAGTGTGTCGATCGAGGCCCGAACAGGGAGATATATCATTTGTGTGTGAAAGAAAACGAGGTTAAACGAGACTCAGATAAAGAGAGCGAGATTGAGCGAGTGTGGCCCGCCGTGCGGAAGAAAGAGTGAGACAGTCTCGAGGGAGTGACCTAGATAGACAACGTGCGTGCGTGCGCACAAGAGGTTGGGGGGCTAGATAGGCAATGCATGTATTTAGCGCGAGAGGGTGAGAGGGAGAGGGAGAGAGAGAGAGAGCTCGGCATGGGGTGCAATGGCGGGTGTGTGAGGTAAATACATTTCGTAACAGAGTGGAAAAAGGGGGTTGTGTAGTTGAGAGAGTTAGAGATCGAAACATGGAGAGAA
>NC_057805.1:498886002-499058642 GCF_018294505.1 Triticum aestivum
AAAAACAACATTTGAATGTAGATAGTACGAGACTTAATATCGATGTTTCAATTCGGTGTACATTGTAAGATTTGAACTGAGGACCATGCATATGGGTAATTATTTCGAATTCGTGCCATACTAGGTTTCAAAAAGTTGACATTGACTCGATTTGTTGTGCTATTTTGTAGGTCATATCTTGAATCCATCCAAAAGTTTTCTCACTACCATGGTGTTCATCATATACATATGAATTTGTATTAAAAAAGTAGCGTGGATACAGTGAAATGCGAAATCCACGTTAGAATTGGAGATCGCTATGTGACACACACTCTAATTCAAATAACTAATTATGTGACACACACTCTAATCCACGTTAGCGTGGATACCGTTTTGATTTTTTTCAAATAACTCCTCATTAATTAATTTATAGTATCTCGTTTTGAATGACTAATTATTACAAGGAAAACACGGGCATGGTAATACATACAGATTCGTTTGCAAATGAAAGAAGATTCGTTTGCATTCTCAAATGTAGGCGCATCAGGGTCGTGTCGTGGTGGTCGCGTGTGTCGGACGGACGCGTAGCACCCAGCCACCCACCCCCCTCCCTCACTCCCCCTCCCCCCCCCCCAAAAAGAAAAGGACGACGACAAAATAAGTTTGCGCTTCCACGTTTCGGATTGAAATATCTGGCGGCCCCAATTCCAGGCCTGCAAAATCTCCCTTCTCCACCGTCCCCTTCCGCGCCCAGATTGCTCAAATCCCTAATTCGCCGCCAACCCAAGCAAAGTTCGAATCGCCCCTCGTCTCGTCTCTTCCCCACCTCTGTGCCGGACGACGACGACGAAGACGACGGTCGCGCTTCTCCACCGCACCAGAGCTACCTCATCTACGCCCTCGTCCACCGCACCAGGTGGTCCACCGACAACGTCGGCCGCCGCAACCGACGTGCCTCACAGACACCGACTTCCACCGCATCAGGTGCGCTTCACCGACGCCGTCTTCCAGCTCACCGGGGCTACTTCACCGAGCACATCGTCGTGCCTCCGCCCCCTGAGGCCGCTGGGGCTTCACCAACGGTCTCGTCCACCGCATCATAGCGCTCTGCTGCCACTCAAGATCTGCATCCGTGCGCGGCCAACCAACGCCAGCGTATCACCCTCAACGGCTCTGAAGTGACCCGCACTCTAGCTAGGCGAGCATGCCCAAACGCCGGCCCGAACTAGGTATCCACACATCACTCCCTTGTGCACTGTTCCGACGATGTTTGGATATCCTTTCACTGCTCTCTTAGCTTACACGCCTATCCAACTCTGACTTTAACTCTTATTTCTTCTGGAGATATCATCTGAAACAAGCAAATCCATTTTTTAGCGAAGCATGACGGCTCTACGGGATCTGGTACACATCCTGCACACCCGTATAACCTTGTAAGTATCTGTCCTCCGGTACAACAGCAAGGTCGATTCCTCTTATTTGATCAGCCATTCGCCGTGTCAAAAATGCAGAGGGGGATGCAAGGAGCACAAGGCCTGCACATCCAAGCAAGTGGTAACATGGACTTGTACATGGAACATCCCAAGCGCAAGCAGAGCTGTAGTGAGCCTGTACAATGAGCTAGCGTAAGTCCCTGCATTTCATTTAATTCGTACTGGCATTCGTGTATGATTTGTGTGCAGTGGCGGATCCACGAATTCAAGTTACCAGGGGCGAACATTTAACTTAAAAAAATACGAAGGCACTTGCACTCCGGAAATCAACATAACTTGAGAAATGTGAAGCTACATGCACTTTGAAAACCAGCTAATGATCCAAAGTAGTTCAGATTATAAACACTAAATGATGCAAGCACCAAAAAACACAAAATGCAACATGGTGTACAAGGACTACAAACATGGTCTGTACCTGCTTGAATTATTCGTTCTCTGGCTGAAAATATCGAAGTGTAATTGCACCTATAACCAGTGCGCAAACTGCATATCAATATATCTATCCTGCACAAGTATGCCAATAGTTTCAAACAACAGATTAGAAAAGTATTTATGCTATGTTATCATGATACGGGGACTTTCTGGTAGATGGCCTTGACGTTTCCTCAAGCCATGAAAATGCACTATAATTTGCTTGTCATCAATGCCTGCAAATCTCTATGTCTCTCTCAACATAGCAGATCATCATTAGACACTAAATCCTTCAATGGGAGCTTGCAAAATGCTTGCATTAGATGCCTCATTAGACACTATATGTTCATCACCAGGAGCATGTAAAATGTTTGCATCAAATCCTTCATTAGCAGTCTGTTCATTAGACACTTCAGGCTCAAGAACAACATGAGCTTGGATATTTGCACCGGAAACTTGATTAGATACATCAATTCAGTCAGTTCAGTATTGATTGGGGGAGTTATAAAATAAGTAGAAATTGGTTTCATTTTCTCATAGATTCCCTACATACAAGCAGTTTTACAACACCGTCAGGTTTAACTATTGGCCAGAAATTGAAGAGTTGAATTAGATATAATCAGGGATGTGAAGTACCTGCTCGTTGCGCATGCTACTCTTGCAAGCTGCGACTGTCCGTTTGCGCAAGCTCGATGCCATGCCCGTGCTGCCGCCGCTGCCTCCCATGCAGGCTACACCGGGGGTTGGATCTTCATCTTCTTGTCCTTCCGTTCGCTTGAAGCCCGGCGACCGCCCTCCAACGAGGGCGCGAGGAAGTGTTGTCTCGGTCTGTCCAGCGGCGGCTAGGTTAGGAGCAAACCAGACTGGAGGCTGGAGCGGATGAATTGGGATTTTTCCTGCTGTCGATCGATATGGGAGGCGCTCGTTTGGGCCGCGAGCCTGCTATAGGGCCTGCCTTGCACTTATGTTATTGGCCTATCCAAATTGAAACATTTTTCTTCATTTTTTACATTGCCTGCTCGTGCGTTGGGACGAACAAAACTAGCTTGGGCCAACCTGGATGACTCAAACTAGGTGCACACTTTCGAGCCACCCGAGGCGGCCGCCCATACCAGCCCCTATGGTGGCGTCGCCCCTTTTTGCGTGTATGATAGGGGTAGTGAAAAATATTCCAGTGGCGCTTTTGATTTACCCACAGAATGGTTGAATTGCTTGTTTCTATGAACTGAGTTCGCCAATAATGTGAAGGATACCAGTCTTTTCATCCTATTGTAGATTGCTTAGATCTCGATATGCCAAAAGTAATCGCATGAAATATACAGTAAAAGCCAGTGTGATGTGTGTGGCTACAACTAGTCTGACTACACGTCCTCATATAACATATCAAGGACACACCATCTTACCAGATTAACCATTCGACTTACCAATGCAGTGTGGGAAGAAAGAAGTATTGGGACTGTGTATCCAAGCAATTGATGCCATGGACTCCTTCATACAACCTTGTAAGCGAAAAAGAAGTTGCAGTGTGCCTGTACAAAGAACTAGCGTAAGTTCAGTTACCTGCTTCTCGGAATTTTAGTTAGCCACTTATTGCAAAATTGTTCAATTACGTTGTTTGGCTTAATTTAGTTTGCTACTGATTACATAATGCCACAACCTGTTAATCCTATTATAGACTGCACCTATCTATGTGTTTGATACTTACTGTTAAGAATTACCTGTTTGCCTGAACTTAAATAGCTACTTGTTTGTTTAACTGCTTTGCTGCTGCAACAACGAGTTACAATGATGTTAACAACTACTTTTCAGCATCGAATTGAAACTCTTTAATTCCTTGTTTGTTTAACTGGTTTGCTGTTATAACTCCCAGTTGAGATGTTTTGCTAACTTCAACTTTTCTGAATCCAATCAGAACTTTAATGGCAAAACAGGTTAGCCCAAGATCAAAGAGCGAGGTCCCCATGGAGGTTATATCATCCCGCAGCAGTGGCACCGACCCAATCGTGCATTATGAATTGCCAACTGCTGATGCTCTAGAGGCTAAACTAGTGGTAGAAAGAGATTCTGCTTCTACACTTAGAGATGAAGTTGACATGTTGAGGAAGCAAACAGCACAATCAGTAGCAGTACTCAAGACAACCATTAAATATTTGGTGGATTTCAAAACGAAGCAAGCTGAGACTAACCACATTGTTAAGGTCCTAAAGGAAAAAAGGAAATTAAATTCCCACTTGGTAAATCATAGGTGAAATGTTCTTTCCATCGTTGAATAACCTTTGTGTTGTTTGTTCATGTAATCAATCAACTCATTTTTTTAGAGATCATGCAATAATTGTTTTTTTTGGTTTGTAGTTTTATTTGAGCACAAGTTTGTATTAATTGATAAGACTCGGAGACATTTCATTTTGATTGCTATGCCAGACCTACAAATATGCCTATCGGGCTGAATGTGCATTCAGCAATAATAGTAGTATAGATGGACCATAAGTGGCACGCATCGGAAAGGGCCAAGATGCTGTAGTAGCTTGGCTAAAAAAGGATGTTGTTGTAGCAAAGAAAAGTACAGCGGCCTGGCTTATGTATGTTAGTTGATATTATTGATCCATATACTCTATAAGTGTTTATATGTCTGTTAGTTCTGTACACTCTTGGTTGATTCACTCGGTATTTGAATCTTGGTACATCGCTTGTGTACATATCTAAATGGGAGTACACACTATGCTGCGTGTGACATTTGAGTTGGACATGAAGTGTTCCAAATATTCGAATTCACCTTAAACTGGATTCTAGCTTCTGAATTTGAGTATCGGCATTTGAAAACCATATTCATATATGACAGTGGAATACATCTTTGTCGTCCTTTTGAAGATATATAAAAACACATAGAATGATTTATAAAGATTCGTATAGGAATACAAAGTGGATTCGAATTTAGTTGCCAGGGAAAACGTGGATGCTTATTGTCCCAAAATTCGAAAGAAGCGGCAAAATGTCCACTCCCACGTCGGCTGCCCGAAGCCAAGTGTTTGGGAGATGGAAATTACTGTCTACCCATTACACGGACAGTCCATCAGCCCGATTTCCACTGCTAGAGATGAACGTTTCTCATCCACGGCGACAGACCAAGAGCCTTGCATCACGTCCTCTCGCTTCATCGGCGACGTTGTCCTCTTTGCCGGGGCCGCTCACACGACCTTCTCTTCCACCGCAACGGGACTTATCCCCCGATGCACCCGTCTACCGTCGCAGATCTGCTTCAACGCCACCGATAGCCATCGCACCCCCGATGCCTACACGGCGCCGCAAGAGAGGTGATACTTCATATCTCCTCAACTTTTTGATCTCAACCAGAAAATAGATCTTAACTTGGTTACTCTACTTTCTTTTCAGCTCTTAGAATTTAGTTCTTAGTTCGAAGCAAACAATGGCTGCTAAATATCATTTCTCCGGTTTCCCCCTTTTATGATCACTATACGATCAGAATACGTGCTTCGTGTCATAATAGCACTGCTCGACCCATCAAGCTAAACAAGCTTAGTTGTTCAAATACGAATCTGTTATTATTAAAACATATTCGTTTAATTGGTCAGCTAAATGTTCCTAAATTAGTTTCGAAAATGCATGTTCGCCGCTCGGGTGTGTATCTCTACAGGGTGCCCACGGTGGGCCGGCCCACCCTGGGATTTTGGGTCGTCCCAGGCCCCGATTCCCCTCTGTTCCGCTGCGCGCTTCCGATCTCTACTCGCCCCCCAGCCGCCTGCCTCGCCGGCGACTTGCCGTCCCCGGACGGCATGACTCTAGGAGGAGACGACGGACTAAGAGGAGGCCAGGAGCCGCTCGCCCAATAGCGTCACCGCTGCCCGGGCGCGCCGCCGTGCCTACCTTCCCAGTCCGTTCAGGGCTCAGGCGTGCAGCACCCACTAAGCCAACCCGATTTATCCTGAGATAAGTCCTCAACACTCAGCAGCCACTCCTCATCACCCATTTTCTAATTGATTCATTACTCATTAGGCAGGACTGTCATAGGGTTTGTTGTCTGCTCAGTGCTACCTACACTTAATGGTTCAGATGTATTTCGGTAATCTTTAGTACCGGTAAAGTTCACAGGGTTTTCAAAATTCCGGCCCTAGGAACAGACACTAGTCATTTTGGATTGTTGGTCGTAGTGACATTGACCCAGATTACTACTGCAGGCCAGGTTTGTTGAAAATTTTACTTGTCTTTCTTACTCATTCGATATAATATCCAATTATTCACGTCGATTAGTTGCAAACAATAAGTGCTAGACAAACTTCTTGATTCGGATTTTGGACGGTCTCTTACTGCAGTTATAATTCTGCATACTTGTCCTAGTGAGCTCACAAGTAAATGATTGATTCACTACATCTATGCTTGCCTTGTCATATTTGTTGTCAATATTCTTTTAGGGTGGACCACCCTGTTTCTAAATACTGCAACCGTAGACATGAGTGAATAGTATTTCTCTATGTGATCTCTTCCATCATGTGTGGGCAACGAACACTGCATTGTATAGAAAGAAAGTGTCATTTCCAGATTTTACATAGGCTTCGATCTTTTACATGGAATACAATCTGCCTACTTGCTTTGTGTCGCACTACCAACACTCCACCCTTGAAGCTAAACATTATGCCACTCATAATTCCTTAGTTTATTTGTTCAAATACGAATTTCATATGATTCTAATGTTCCTACTTCAGTTTTGAAATGTGTGTCTGCCTGTTATAGAGACATAAGGGGTTTGTATTTCTGTGTGTGGTCTGGTCAGCACGGCTGGGGGGTGAACTTTGCATATGCAGGGGTTTGTAGGGAGACACTCTTCGAGTTGAATCCGCAATGCATTCCATAGATAATCTGACTACTTTTTATGTTTTCATGAATCTCAGATTCTGAACAGCATCATAATGATTATGAGCTTGCGCGCATCAAAAGAATAAAGTAGAACAATGCCATGGCTGTCAAACTTGGCATTAAGGGACTGAAATCAAGTCTGGATGCAATGCAATGCAAACGCTCTCCACCTACAGATTCATGCTCAAAATATGATCCTAACAGTGATTCTGAGCTAGAGGGAGACCTAAGTCAATGTAGCTCCCTAGTGGAGGAGTCAGAGGAAGATGCCCTATCTTATTCACCCATCAAGGTGCTTGCTCTAACTTTCCAAGGTTATATTTGTCGCACACATCTTGCAACTGATGCTTTACATTGCTTCTACTTTGTTGAACTGCCATTAGCTTAGTTTACACATCGTGTATGTGAATACGGCCTGCCTATCCATTTTTAGTACATATTCCATCTATCATCATACCATATTTATCCATTAAAATGATGTTCTTGTGTATTAGACGTTCAAAAGGAAGAGGGCGATTGCTGATCGTGGAGGAGCACAAGCAAAGTATTTGGAAAAGGTAGTGGCACCTGATAAATCAAATAGACCATTAGGTGTAGTTGCAATATCACCTGACCCACAAAACACCCCAACTCTAGCAGACTCTAGCCCTACTACACTGGTCATTTCTGATGCCCCAACTCCGCAGACCCCAACTGCAGCAAACATTATGATTATGCCAGTTGACATAGCACCAGCTCTACGGCGCAAAACCCCCATTCCAGCAAAGAGTACATCAAATCCAGTTGCCAAATCCCTTTTCGAACCAGAGAGAGCCCCAATTGCAGCAAATAGGACCCCTGTTCCATTTCTTCCCAGTTTAGAAGACAAAGCTTATATTGTTGTCAGGAACTTTGTGCGCATCTTTCCTTCATGGAAAGATTATACCGCAGACACAGAACAATTTCCAGTCTTCCTCCGCAACTTACGCGTAAGTAATGTACTAATGTTATTCATGGTCATTACTGCATATGTTTCTGCTGACAGAAGACACAAGATTTCATTCTTTTAAATAGGCGAGGACCAAACTGGATTGTGAAGACGAGCAAGGGTTGGTTGCGCTTTTCAAGCACTTGTTGATGAAGTAGCATTCCTACCTGAGGCAAGCGCACTTTGATGGCAAGCCTCTAAACGAAATTTCTGTAAAGTCTCCGGTGCTACATTTATCCGACGGTGACTGGAATAATCTTGTTACACATTGGTCTCGGCTGCAGCGTAAGGTACTATCTATGATATCACATCACAATTTGAACTACATTTCTGCATTTGCCTTAACGTCTCACTTGTACGAAAACTGTTAGCAGAAGAACATTCGTTCTCAAGGGACCACAGAATCTCGCAACTATACTACACACTGCATTGCTCTTGTGAGTACCTCTTGCCCTGTATGACCATACTTACTTTCATAGCTGTTTGATTATGTAGCATCACTGCACATGTTAGCCTCGTTATCGTCCATTTGGTGGACATTATAAGATCCGTATGGACTCTTACATAAATTTAGAATCAACCCAATGCTTTTGAAGAGGTTTAGCTCTGCAGTCCTCTTGTAAGGACTGAACGTCGTCTATCACTGTACTTACATTAATAGCTACTCCCTCCGTCCCATAATATAAGAACGTTTTGTACAGTACACCAGTGTTCAAAACACTCTTGTATTATGGGAAGAGGGATTGGTTCATTGTGTAGCATTCTGCATCTTATCTCCCTCGCCCACCATTTACTAAAAAAGATCAGATCTATATTTAATCTTACCAAAAAGTAGAATACACAGACAATGCCAGTGCAGAAGTGTAGCCCATTGCTCTTGTCAGTACATTTTGTCCTGTAATGCTTGTACTTCCAGGGATTGGTAGTTGATTATGTAGCATCAATCTGCATCTTATCTTCATTATCCTCTATCCCTTCCAGTATTATCATATCTATAATTACTCTCTACAAAATGTAGAGTACAGGCAATGCTTATGAAGAAGATTCTGTGCTGAAATTCTTGAGTTATCCTTCCCTTGACATGGAGAAGGGCATTATAAAGCCGGTGTTAACTGTTAATGTAAGTCAGTCCTTCTAAAGCCTTTATCCTCAACTGCTGTTTAATTTGCTCATACTCCCTATCGTTTACTGCTGTTTAGTTTGCTGTTTCTACCAAAATGCATGTTCGCAAGAACCGTAAGTTCTAAGTTTTACTTGTAAAACCAAATTCCTTATCCATACCATGCACATTACTCAATACTCCCTATATGTATGCTTGTTTTTGTGGATGTATAATCCAGTGTGTGGTGAAGCATCCCACGTTTGCACCTTGTCATCTCCCGTTTTATCTTACTGATGTGGCTGATGATATTAACAACATGCCATGCACATTAACCAAAATAGATAAAATGATTTTCTTTTTCCTTCATCTATGCTTGTTATGTTGAGATGGTAATCCAGTAGTGTGGTGAAGCTCCCCGCATTATGAACAATGCCAAATTATGCTATTGATATTTTGAACTTACTCTTTATTTTCTAATTTGAAATTGGATGGAATTGACAGCACAGTTATCATCTTTGTTTATACACATGCAAAACCTGTCATCTCTCTGCTTTGTTTCAGGGTGATATGCCTGATGGCATGCACAAGTCTGCTGAAGGCTGTGCGACAAACCCAACATATATTGCAGCAAAGAAGGCAAAACATCTTGAAGATAGCGAGACAACCCCAAAGTCTTGTCTTGATGCAGTGTTCAAGTTACTTGAGACTAGCAGTCAGACAAGCTCACAGAATTCGTTGTCTGAATCAGTTCGACTTCTTCAGTCCCAAGTTCTAGCAGAAAGGCATTCTGCAACTCAACTTCGACTTGAAGTCCTATCTCTAAGAAAGATTGCGGAGAACACCAATGAGAACCTCATCGCTAAACAGCTACACCTGGAAGCTATGACCGACATGCTAGGCCGGTCTCACAGCCTTGCTCAGCAGCTTGCGCAGCAGTTCCCACGCAAGGCTAACCTTTCTTGAACTGTCTTGGAAATGGTCTCGATTCAGTATTATTTTGTTACGCTGCAATGGTGCCCAGTTTTTGTAATCTGCTTCTTCATTGCGCTTTATGATCACTAGTGGCGAACTTCGATGCCCAGTGGATGTAATATACCATAAATCCTTTATTGTATAGTGTAGGTTTATTCTTAGTTACTATGCCGTAATTTCTTTATTGTATAGAGTAGGTTTGTTCTTAATTCCTACTAGTTACTGCCATCATTCGCTATCTGAAAAAAATCAGATGTAGTCGACCGGGCCGAAACATTCGCCTCTAACGGGCCTGGTGTTTAGCGGGCCACAATTGGGTCGGCCTGCATCTTTCTTGGGCCCGAATGATTGGGGCCTTCACACATTGCGCGAGGCCCACAACTTACACCGGCCTATGTTTTAGTTGGGCCTTTTGTGGATCCAGCGCTTAGTTTGGCCCAGGTAGCGTTGGGCCATTAACAGGCTGAATATTGTACTAGCCTGTTACGGCCCAGATGAAACCATGGGCCTTTAGCAGGCCGAAATGCTTATTGGGCCTCAATTTTCACTAGTCGTCGACGGGCCTTCAGCAGGCTGAAATGTAGACCGGGTCTTTTTCGGCCCAGTTATATCACGGGCAGTTACCAGGCCGAAACATATCTCGGGCCTTAGTTGGCCCACTGATATCATGGGCCTTTGAGAGGCCGAAAGCTTAGTACAGACATCAACGGGCCGAATTATGTGACAGGCCTTTAACAGGCCCAAAGTCACGTTGGGCTTAACTGTTGCCACCTTTATCACGGGCCGTTAGTGGGCCCGATATCCCGTCGGACCATATATGGCCCATGGGCAGCACGGGCCATTCCCAGGCCGAAAGTCACACCGGGCTGAAATGGGCCCATGTCTACGTCGGGCCTCTAACAGGCCGAAAGTCACTGGGCTGTAATTGGGCCCAAATATTCGGCGAACAATTAATGGGCCAGATCTGGCTTCGGGCCGTAAATGGGCCCAAATATTCGGCGAACAATTAACGGGCCAGATCTGGCTTCGGGCCGTAAATGGGCCTTTATTAAGCAGGTCGTTATTGGGCTGGCCCACTAGTACCTGGGTAAGTACTACGGGCCTTTGACTAGGCCGAACTTTTTAACCTATATGGGCCTCTGTTGGGCCGTGCCACGTGTCGACGTATCATAGGCGCTTTGGGTCCAATGAGTGGATGACATCTGTCCCAACGGTGAGCCGACACGTGTTTCCTCTAGCCAATGATGATTTTACACGTGGAAAATCCCCATTGGTCGGGGCTGTTAACGGGTTATCGGATCCAAAACCGGACCCGATAGCTTAACGGCGTTCCGTTACGGTGGATGCCACGTGTCGGTCACCCTTGACGAAAGCACTTCTGTGACGCGCGATTTATCGTCATGGAAGTGGATACTTCTGTGATGATAATTTTGGTAATGTCATGGAACACTTCTACGACAGCACAGGTATGACTACCTTGATTCTGTCTTAAATTTGTCATGGATGTAAATGCATGACAGAAAACGTGACCTACTGTGACAAACACGTATCATCACAGAAGTGTATTTTTTTTGTACTGGCGGGTGATTGCATATGGCATTTCGGCTGACTATGCCGATGAGTACCTTCGCATTGGTGAAGATACCACAATTGAGTCAGTGCATAGATTTGCCAAAGTGATCATCCGTGTCTTTGGTCCTGAGTATCTTCGGGCAACCAACGAGGATGACACAAAGAAATTGATGGCATCTAATGAGAGGAGAGGTTGGCTTGGCATGCTTGGCATGCTAGGTAGCATTGATTGTATGCATTGGACTTGGAAAAATTACCCGAAGGCATGGCAGGGAATGTATTGTGGCGAGTCTCGTGATGCAACAATTGTGCTAGAGGCCGTAGCATCCGAGGATTTATGGATTTGGCATTGCTTCTTTGGTATGCCGGACACTCTCAATGATATCAATGTGTTGCAACGGTCTCATTTGTTTGCTAGGCTTGCTAGTGGTGATGCTCCTGCTTGCAACTACACTATCAATGGGCATGAATACACAAAAGGGTACTATCTTGCAGATGGTATATACCCTCCTTGGTGCACATTTGTCAAGAGCATCAAAGAACCCAAAACTAGAAAACAATGTGAATTCGCAAGGGTGCAAGAGGCAGCCCGAAAAGACATTGAAAGAGCATTTGGGGTTTTGCAACCTAGGTTTGCCATTGTTCGTGGTCCTGCTCGTTTTTGGGACAAGAGGACCTTGAAAAATATCACGACATGTTGTGTTATCCTTCACAATATGATTCTCGAAGATGAGAGAGGAATGAACTTGGAGTTCTTCTACGACAATGTGGGTAGCCGTGTCAAACCAGCTAGAGACCCTAACCGCATTAGAGCTTTTCTTAAGACCTGCAAAGAGATTGAAAATGCAAACACCCGCTTTCAACTTCAGGAGGATCTCATTGAGCACCATTGGCAATGGGCTGGACAGTAACAAACTCATTTTTCTATTCATTTGTATCTGTATTCGGGACAAGTTTTGTATTGCATTATTTGGTTTGCTTCGATGATTTGAATAATTATTTGTAATGTGGATGATTGTTGTATTATATTGGTATTGAATAACTATTTAGTTTGCTTTCGTGATTTGAATAATTATTTTGTACTGTGGATGTTTGTTTTATGTTTGTGCTGTGGATTTGATATTTGCGGGCCGGTGGGATGCGGGATGCAGCGGCGCAAGAGCAGACCCCGCAAAGCCGACCCGTAAAAAAGTATATTCCGCGGATATCCTTTTATACGGGTCCGTTTGGGGGGTCTGCCTCTGCGGTTGTCCACGCCGGCCCGCAAAGCCCTTTTTCCGCGAACTGCAAACGCGTTTTGCGGGCCGGTGGGATGCGGGGTCTGCTAGAGATGCTCTAAAAAGTGTAGATGTACACTTTTTCTAGGGAAAATTGTACGCTAATGCACACTTACAAACGGACCGATGGAGTGTGTGGATAGAATTGCATTTGTTTATTTGTGTGGTCCACATGTGAATTCATCACCAACTTCAACATTAATAAGTAGGAAAGACTTCAGCAAAGATATAAACAAATATGATGGGATATTTGGGTACGTGCATTTCAATTGCCCGTGCACGGGTTGTTTTTTGTTAATTTTTTGTCCAATAAAATTGAACAATTTGTCAAATTAATGTAAGATATGGATTATTGAAAAAAACAATTTTTACTTATTTGTAACTATTTTATAAAATTAACAAAAAGATATAAACATATATGATGGGATATATGAGCGAAAATGCCAAACAGAGACTGAGTTTCATGGAGGCCTTAATTTGAAAAGTTCAAAATTCAAACTTTTCAGTTTTAAAAAATTCTGCAAAAGAATACACATATACCTAGATACATAATGTACATGTGGGCAAATTTTCAGGTCGAAATACATTAAAATAAGAGCTACACAAAAAAGACGAATCTGAGGCTTTTTAGCATATGTGTTGTTCATCCTCAAAGTCCATGAATTTGTTTTCTTTGTGCAGCTCGCAATTTAGCGTATTTCATCCTGAAATTTTACACACATACACTTTCTTGCATACTTGTGTATTTTTTTCAGAATTTTTTGAAACTGGAAATTTTGAATTTTTCAACATAAAGGCCTCTATGGGCTCAGCCTCCAAAATGCCCACTCGATATATGAGTATGTTTTTACACCTGCTGGCCGGTGCACGGGTATATAGGTACACATTTGTATGTATCAGTTCGGGCATTAGCGGTACGTATTTGCACTTGCAGATCGATGCACCGGTATTTGAGTACGTATTTGCATGTATCGAGCGGTGCGAGCATTTGGCTATCTATTTGTACGTATTGATTCGGTTTGGGTATACGATATATATTTACACTAACCAAACCGATACATGGGTATTTCGTACGTATTTGTATGTATGGGCCGCCACATTTCTACAATGGAACCCCGGTTCGTAGATGATGTTCTTGTAACACTAGGAACCATCCGTTTCGCGTACGTGCAGTTAGTCTTGAAAAGGTATAACTATAGCTTGGCTTCAATGCTTTCGTTAGTGCATAAACAAAATAAAAGATTGGATTTTGTACTCGAGTATCCAAACCAATACATATAAAGACGTACCCAATTATCCCATCACATATGTCTTTTTTTGGGGGGGGGGGGGGGGGGGGGGGGGGGGGATAGGAAATAGTTACATATACATTTAAAAATTGTTTTTCTGCCATAATCCATGTGTACCATTAGTTGGACAAATTGTTATCTTTTATACTTGAATACAAGAACTGATACATATAAATATAATATACCCGAATACCCTTGCGTCGGCTGACAATTGCAAATACTTACCCGAATACCCCATCATATATATTTTTGAGAATACGCACGAGTGTGCATATCTTATATTCACATCTTCTTAGAATTTATAAAATAGTTGCAGATAAGTAAAAAAAAATATGTTTGTCAATAATTCATATCATAAAATTAGTTAGATAAATTGTCCAATCGTATTGGGAAAAAAAAACTTGCCTTCAGCAAGGGTCGAACCCAGGCCAACCAAAGCAAACCTGCACAAGCAACTCTAACCTGAATCGTATTTGATGTCTCCGTCATCGCAAACAGTTTGTATCATTTTTGACGGTTTTCTTACAACACCGTTTGCGATTAATGCATCGCACATACTTTCGTCGAAGGGTCTCTGATTGTAGTGTCGCGTTAGCAGTATTCTGCATTAATTAGTGAAAGACTTACTGCTTACTATAAACTCATTGTGCTTCAGGATGCAAAATTATACTCTCACATTGGCACATGTCCGATGCCTGCATCATGTGATGCTTTGGTGATCTATTAACCTCATTTTTTCTCTACCTGGATCTCTCACTAGTGCGAGGATCATTAGACAAACTTTGCTCAAGGTTCAGTTATGAGGAGCAGTGGTGAAGCTAGCATTGGATTAGGCCTAGGGCTAAGCTAGCTTCGGTGATGCACTAAAAGTGGTTTTGTATATTGTATAAGAAAGAATTGCAAATGATATTGTTATTACACCTAGTGTTATAGTCCCGAGTGCCATATCATAGTCGCTCTCAGTAGATCTTGCACTCCTATTGCTGAAGTTGCCGGATGACAGTGATTGTCGTTGTGTTGTGTCCTTTATGGCTTGCTCCTTCTAGGAGCGGCCCGTAGCCACTAGCCCCATTGAGACGAAGCATTCTTCAGAGGATCACAAGTGCTATCCTCATGGACTAGCCTCTCACAATCAAAGCAAAAGTGAAGACAACCAATAGATGCCCACAACTAATGGTTCAAAATAGAGAATTTTGCTCTAACTCGAAGTTGCTCCCCCCTCTTGGTCCCATCTTTCTCAACATCCACCTTGATCACCTCCCCAAGCCATTTCCATGATGCTTGGTCAAAGGGTTTAGTCCTTTTATCTAACGGGAGATCCTTTACTCTCACCCAAGCTTCAAACAGTATCACATTGCTTTTTGACATACGATAAATCACAAAATTGGCATCTTTGAGATTTTTAGTATGAAATGACCCAATCTAAAAAGTGTAGTTAACCTCAATATTTTTTCAAATGCTAGGTTGTCGTTTGGATTTCACACCGAAACATCATGGCCAATGATGTTTGACACTTAGCCCGTCCCGGCCAATCATGACACGAGACCGATGTGGCCTAGCTGAAACACCAGAGGGGGTTGCGTTTCGGCCAAAAAGCGGAATGCTAGGGTCCTTGGCTTTATGACCCTAAATAGATAAATGGGTGCGTGTGGGGCTCAGCTGACTCGCAACCCCCACACATGAGTCATCTTCCTCTAGGCCCAAAAGAATAGAGAGCGGCGGATCTCCCCCTCCAGATCTCTCTAGAATATCTCGAAAGGAATTATTTTCGTGGAATTTTGACCCCTCTCCATACCTAGAGGTAAATAACCCCCCCCCCCCCTTGATTTGTGCTCGTTAGTCCGAGTTTTGCTTATTTTTTCAAACCCTTGGTGCTCCATTTTAGATCTAATTGATTGTATTTTTTTAATGTGTTGTCTATTTGGTAAGTTCTAGTTGAATGCTATCATCCACATGGATATACCGTGGTTTTGTAGCTCAGGGATGTAAGGAAATGTATAACCTATCTACGTGGAGATAGTCATGAAAATTTAGTTCTCTATTTTGCAAGCAGTATCAGTTTAATAAATATAACTTCTAGATCTAGTCATGAAAAATAGTCCTTTGTTTGGCAAGGGAAATTAATATAATAAAACAACTTCTAGACGTAGTCATGAAAAAATAGTCCTCTAGTTGGCAAGGAGAATAAGTATAATAATAACTTCTAGAACTAGTCATGAAAAACTATTCGTCTATTTGGCAATAAGAAATAATATAGTATGATAGCTTCTAGACACCTTGGTATAAAATCACAACCATTTTCAATCAAAATGGACATATATACGTCATGTTGCTTGTGTTTATTTTTTTTTGTCTGCATAGTAGTGGACAAAAAGGTAGACAATAAACCTTTTAAGTAATAAAGCGCCCTTTTCGAAAAATAGTAGTAGACACAAAACATCTAAACGTTAAAAGGTAATATAAGACCAATTTCAACCAAAAAGGATAATCATTATGTCCTCACTCTCACATGGAAAGTTACTTTGGAAAGTTACTGCACATTAAAATACTAGCACAATCATCCCTGGTACTCTGGATTGTAAGAACAACACAAAAAACACACATAGTTGAGATATAATTGCTCGTAAAAAAGGTATATATTTTGTATGCTTCACATGGATCTTTCATAAGAGATTTTAATGAAAATCTTCCTTTGGTAATAATGGGCAGAGCCATAGTGTGTGCCCGGGGTCAACTAACACCAATATCTCTCACACAAACACTTACACCCAGGACACCATGAATATAAACGGCTGTGGCTTTGCAACAATAAATAAAGCTTTCATAAGTACCGTAATATGCAATCTGTTTTCTTGCAACAATAAATAAAGCTTTTCGTAAGTACTGTAATATGCACACAACGAGTTAGGCGTTTTGGCTCTCGGCCTCCAAGCTTTTTGAAAAGAAAAACAAAATTCAAACATTTAAGGTTCAATTTTTTTAAAGAAAATTGTACAAGTAAACAAGGATGTTATGTGTATGTGCGTAAAATTTTAGGATGAAATACCTTGAAATGTGGTATGTATAAAAAAAAATCCATGGCCTGAGAGGCTGAATAGTATCGTGTGTTAAAAAAGCCACATATTTGTTTTCTTTTGCACAACTATCATTTTAACGTATTTTGTCCTGAAAATTTACACACTTATGCATTATGCCTCCATGTAAATCTATATATTTTTCAGAAATTTTTGAAGTCTAAAAATATGAATTTTGATAATCTTTGAATGTTTCAAAAACCGGCCTCCACGGAGATGAGCCTCCAAAATGGATTTTGGGCACACAACCTATATAAACTCCTCAGAATCCCCCTCCCATGGCTTCCGGCCGACACGAACGAAGTGGTCGAGTGCACGAACGAAGTTTGTCTTTTTTTTTTTGCGAAAAACGAACGAAGTTTGTCAGACAGCGTGAATCCGAACAAATAAATACTGTAGAAAAAGTTGCGGAAAAGTGCATGGCCCGAACGGAATCGTTCACCACGACCACGAGTCGACGACCAACACTGCCCGGTGCTGTGCGTAGGGCACGGGATCCGGTGCGGGCACCGCCTTAAAGGCACAACAACCGTGCAGGATTCCCGGGCAGGCAGCGGACGCATGCCCCTGTCGGGACGCCGTAAATATCATTGCTCTTCGGTCAGTCACTCACTCGAGCCACCACTGTCAGCGAGAGAGAGAAGGGCAAGAGAAGGGCAGGCAGGCAAGGCGAGCACTCACCTGCTGTACCGCGCGCAGACGGGCGGCATCAATCGGGGTAGGTTCGTCTCCAGACGGGAGGTGACACGCTGACACTCACACAGCGCTGGCAGCCTTTCCTCACCGTCTTTCACACTCACTGTCCGTCCCTGTCCTGTGTCCTATCACTGTGCGCACCGTCACGTATTCTGCTCGGGTTCGAGAAGGCGCTTCCGTTGAACGAACGAACGAGCGAACCTAGACGCGTTTTTGTTTCATTTTTCTTTTCTCTCATTTTATGGATGGACGGACTGGCCTGAAGCGGCCAGGTTCGGTTCTATCTACGGACGGAGTGCCTGTGCCGGCAAAGCATCTGCTTATCTTTGCACGCACGCGTCGTGTGGTTTCGCGGAGATGGTCGAGCACGTAGTAGCACATGCAACGACCTTTGGAACTTGATGCTCCGTGCATTGGGACTCACTCACTTGCTCCTTTTCCTATCTACTAAACTTAATTAACTCTGATGATGAAGTAGTACTAGGGGCAGTACCGTGGAGCATAGCCGTCACGTCCTCAAAGTCTCACCTACGAAGGTCGATGGAAGAATGTACTGAAATTGAATTTGCAGCGCATCAAAAACTGCAAGAGTAGTTGTTTTCTGAGTGAAAATGTATCAGGAGTAGTTGCCGTGGTGGCTGGAGCACGGGACAGGGGAAAGAGACTGACACGGGCACCCACTCCCTTGGCCTCGCGGCGCCGCTCAGGGCCAGGGCAAACAACAACAAGCCCTGACGGGTGGGCCCCACGCGAGGGGTCGGGCGGGGTGCTTCGGGCCGCGCGGTCGCGGCTGCCCTAGCTAGGCCCGGGGGCCCCGCGCGTCGGCGGGACACCGCTCCTGGCCGCAAGGGCTCGCGTCCATTAATTCGCGATCCTCCTCCTCCTCCCCCCATCTCTCTCGCCTCGCCTCGCCTCATATCGGAGAGAGAGAGAGAGAGGAGTGGAGATCAGCAGAGAGGGAGAAGAGAAAGAGTAGCGTTGATACACCGTCGAATCGAATCGGATCGAGACCGGTCGCCGTCCCCCATATCGGAATCGCATTCGCATCTCCCATCCCCCACTCGATGGGTTCGATTGCGTGATTCGTACGGTTTATCACCGCCTCTTTCTCTTCCGCTCTCTCGCCACCGCCACCGCCCTCTACCGGAGCTCCCGCCGCGCCGCCAGCGTCACAGAGCAGCAGCAGTAGTGCCAACATTCGTTCCCCCCCTCCCCTCCCCTGTTTGTTTTCCGATTCTTCTGCTGCTCATGGCTCTCTGATTGATTCATTGATTGATGTGCTAGTTGTGTGTGACGATTGGTTCGCTCTGGTCGCAGCTGCAGCTGCGGGGGAGATGGCGGGAGGCGGCGGAGGCGAGCAGCCGGGGGCGGTGTCCTACTGGTACGACGCGTGCGAGGACGAGGACGACCCGTCGCTGCTCTTCGACTTCGCCGCGTCCGCCGACTTCGGCCCCGCCATGGACAGCGGCGGCATCGACTTCGCCCCGGGGCTCATGCCCTTGCCCGCCATGGACTGCGGCATCGACTTCGCGTCCGCGGATTTCGACCCGGGGCTCTTGCCCGCCATGGACTGCGGCGTCGAAGACGGCTTGGTCGACGAGATCGACCGGATACTCGAGAGCATCAACGACGAGAGCGCCCCCGCCCCCGCGCCGCAGCCGCCGCCGTCTCAGCCTGTGCCTCCCCCGCCGCCAGCAGAGCGGGTGCAGGAGGCTGCTGCTGCGGCTGTGGTCGACAATGCTGTGGCGGTGGTGGGCTCGGGGCAGAGGAGCGAGGCCGTCGAGCCGAGGAGGGAGACGAGAATCGTCGAGCCGAGGAAGGAGACGAGAAGCGTCGACCCAAGGAGGGAGACGAGAAGGGAGTCGCACGGCGGTTCCACGAACGGCGGCCGCAGCGGGGAGTGGAGAGACGGGAAGCGTCCTCGCCTCGCCCCTGGGGCTCACGGGGAGCCGCGCCCTGATTCGCGGCGGCGCCCCATGCTGCCGCCGCCCTCGCGTGCTTGGGAGGAACGGCGTGGGAGGCGCGACTTCGTCGACAGGCCCCGCAAGCGCGACCGCGACAGTAACCCTGCCCACCGGCGCGAGGCTCGAGGGTTCTGGGAGCGGGACCGCGGCGGCAAGATGGTGTTCCGCCCTGGCACCTGGGAGCAGGAGTCTGAGCGCGAGGGAAAGCGTGCCAGGACACAGAGCGGAGGCTCCGTGGAGAAGAATGCAGAGGCGGATAAGGCGGCTTCCGCCCAGAAGGAGAAGCCTCTCGCCGAGGAGCAGGCGAGACATTACCAGTTGGAGGTGCTTGAGCAAGCAAAGAGCAGGAACACCATAGCCTTCCTCGAGACCGGCGCGGGGAAGACCCTCATTGCTGTGCTGCTCATCAAAAGCATATGTGACAAAATGATGAAGGAGAACAGGAAAATACTTGCCGTGTTCTTGGTTCCCAAGGTGCCTCTTGTGTATCAGGTAGTACATACATTACATACACGACTGGGCTTTCAGTGATTAAGGTTTCCAATTTTGTGGGTGTAACCGTGTTGTTGCTGAAATTGCAGCAAGCTGAGGTGATACGTGAGAGGACTGGCTATCGGGTTGGGCACTACTGCGGAGAGATGGGTCAGGATTTCTGGGATGCTAGAAAGTGGCAGCGGGAGTTTGATTCGAAACAGGTCATCCTTCTATTTTTCATCCCCTTCCATACTGTTCTTATTGCCGTGTATAATGGCCAGTGACCCAGTTCTATGCTAAACATTTGCTTAAATCTATATATCGTTTGGAACAAGATCACTCTGGTTATGCTCTAGCAAGCATCAATACGGGGACAGCCACGGGGATATTGAAGCGGGGACAAGGGATAAGGCAATTTCTAGAAACAGTCATAGGCGATAGAGAATAATTAATAAAAAACCATGTAATAAAAGACAGAATAATTTTGAGATATCACATGAGATCAAATATTGCCCCATTTGCTGTCTCCGTGCCTCTTTTCATGCCCTCAATTGCCTCAAATCCCTCTGTATTTGGAATCAACACTTCAACTGTAGCAGCCAGCCAGCACCAGCAATAACTATAGGCTACAGCAATCAATACTTCAATTGCAGCAGCCAGCCAGCACGCTGCACGCACACAAGCAACGAAGCAAGCATTCCCATACCAGAGGAGAGCAGGGGATTCGGGAACAGGGGAAGTTACCTTGCTTTGCTTGGCTCCAGGCGATGGAGGCGTCGGAAATGATGCCCAGGCTCAGTCATGCGCTCGATCCAATCTTTGATTGCATAGCACGGGAGGAGAGCTGTCTGTTGTGGTTAGTAGTTGGGCTTTACTGGGCTGCGCCATTCTCGTGTCCCCGACATATCGACGGTGTCCTGGCGGCGTTTCGTCATTTATTTATTTTAATCAGAAAATGGGGACACACATATCTGGTGTATCGTGTATCACACACATTTATATGTGGATACAGCGGACTTTGAAGCATTGGTGCTTTTTAGGTTATGGTTAATGATGCTGTTAATTGGTCAGTTACTTACATTTTTTATTTATTTACTGCAATTGCATTGGTGTATGTATCCCATATATAATCTCCATATCTTCTCTAGATTTTTGTTGACCAATATGTTCACATATACATCACTTCTGTCAGCACATTCTTCATTTGTAGTCATGACCTTTTTATTGCGACCTCAGTAGTAACTATTGGATACTGCCTAATAGGTAAAAATGGAGCTGCTGTTGGATAGGAAAGAGAATTGTTCTATAGGATACCACTTAGAAATAAAAAAGAAGAACTACTGAATAGGAAACAATAATTGTTTATAGGATACTGCTTTAGAAGTAGAATGAAGTTGTTGGATAGGAAAAGAGAATTGTTTTATAGGGCACTGCTTAGGCCCCGTTCTCTTTGAAGGATTCTGAACCATAGGAATGTAAAAAATTGCAAGAAAGGGAATGAGTCCAAGTACAACACGGAAGAACTGAAAATTAGGAATGAACGAAGACTTGCGTTCGGTGGACGAAGAAAGAGCCCAGGAAGTCCCACTGCTAATCACACACCAGCGGTAGCTATTAGAATATTTTATATTCATTCCAGCTAGTTCTTCTTTCAACTAAAAAAAAACTCAAACAAAAGCTAGTTTTCTTCTTCTCTAACATCTCACAGCATGCTTTGTTATAGTATATTTTATTCACCTTTTCTATGGCTGCCTCTGGCTTCCGCCAACAAAAAGTGGTCAGGGTGGATGCGAAGATTCCTGTGAAATCGACACTGCTGGCGAGCCTTTCCTCTGGTATACTGTAGCTAGTTCCTTTGAGACGAACGCATCAAAGGAAAAATAACCCGTGGAATCGAGGATCCTTTGGAAAGGTTTGGAAACCTGTGAAGCGAACGGGGCCTTAAAAAGAAAAAATGAAGCTGCTGGATAGGAATTGCTGCTCGTTCATTGTATCTAGAGAGGATCGTATGGGGAAAGACTGCATGCTGATCATATTTCTTGCCTGATATAAACTGCCTTTGGAATAGACTATGTTTCCAATCAACCGTAATTATTATTTTTAGCAAAAGTATGTCTTTTTAAATTGCATCTGCAATGCTTAGCATTGTGCATTTACATATTTGATTGGAAATAGTGTGTGTTTAGTACAACCTCCGTCCGGAATTAACTGTCGCTGAAATGAGTGTATCCGGACGGAGGAAGTACCTCTCAACTTACTGCATATTTGCACAGTGTGTGCATGATGCACATCCATCTATGGAAACAATTTTGCGCTTTACAGTTGCAAACTAAATAACCGCACTGTACTGAATACCATGTGTGATTCACTTACATTAAACAGAGCCCTTTCATGCAGGTACTAGTTATGACAGCTCAAATTTTGTTAAACATCCTCAGGCACAGTATCATTAAAATGGATGCCATACATCTTTTAATTTTAGACGAGTGCCATCATGCAGTGAAAAAACATCCATATTCTCTAGTGATGTCAGAATTTTATCACACAACTCCGAAGGATAAGAGACCAGTTGTTTTTGGTATGACAGCTTCTCCTGTCAACCTAAAGGGTACTGCTCTGCTCTTTTTCTCCTGCTACCTTTTCCCTTTTTCATTTTTTCACTCACCATTCCATGTGTAGAATTCATCTTCTTGTTTTTCTCATGCTATTTATACTATTATCTGCACAGGAGTCACTAGCCAAGAAGATTGTGCCATCAAGATAAGAAATCTTGAGAGTAAACTGGATTCCATTGTTTGTACTATCAAAGATCGGAAAGAGCTTGAGAAACATGTCCCCATGCCTTTTGAAGTTGTTGTCCAATATGACAAAGCAGCCACCCTTTGTTCCCTGCATGAGCAGATCAAACAAATGGAAGCTGCTGTTGAAGAAGCTGCACTCTGTAGCTCTAAGAGAACAAAGTGGCAGTTTATGGGAGCCAGGGATGCTGGGTCTAGAGATGAGCTGCGCCTTGTCTATGGTGTTTCTGAGCGTACAGAAAGTGATGGTGCAGCTAATTTAATCCAGAAGTTGAGAGCTATAAATTATGCTTTAGGTGAACTAGGACAATGGTGTGCTTATAAGGTATTCGCTTGATATTCAACAATGGCATGTTGTTAATTGTCACATATTTCTGACAGTTCGCTTATACATGATTTCAGGTTGCACAGTCCTTTTTGACAGTATTGCAGAATGATGAAAGGGCAAACTATCAGGTTGATGTGAAGTTTCAAGAGTCGCATTTAAAGAAGGTTGTTGATTTATTGCACTGCCAGTTGACTGAGGGAGCTGCAGTGAAAAGCGAGACGAATGATGTTGAGATGCATAACACTGAAAATCACAACCCAAGTGAACTTGAAGACGGGGAGCTGCCTGATAGCCATGGTATTACTTTGGCAAAACCAGCCACTTCCTCTCTCTCCATGCAGTTTCGTTCTGTAATTTTGCACCATTTATTTCATCATTATCTTTATCCATTAGTTGACTTGATAGTATATCTCACTCTCTTCTATTGCTGTCCTTTTTGTCAGCTGTTTCTGTAGGTGAACATGTCGATGAGGTCATCGGAGCTGCCGTGGCAGATGGGAAAGTTACCCCTAGGGTGCAGGCTTTAATCAAAATCCTTCTCAAGTATCAGCATACTGACGATTTCCGTGCTATCATCTTTGTGGAGCGAGTTGTCACGGCATTAGTTCTTCCTAAGGTTAACATGCTGCTGTTGTTTTCCCATTTATGTGGTTTTGTTGTGTATGGATCCTTTGTACATCGTCCAATTCTTTTTCCTCTATTCACCTAACAGGTGCTTGCAGAGCTTCCATCTTTAAGCTTTATCCGATGTGCAAGCTTGATAGGTCATAACAACAATCAAGAGATGCGCACAAGCCAAATGCAGGATACCATTGCAAAATTTCGTGATGGCCGAGTATGTCTCTTAGTAGCATAATTATATTTGATCACTATTTCAGCTGTAAGCCTAATGTTAACTAGGTTTTACCTTGCATGATTCATTTGTAATATAGATTTTACAAAGTTATTACATCTAGAATACATATCCATTAGATGAGTTATAAATCTGGAACTGGTTTGCAGGTTACGCTGTTAGTTGCGACTAGTGTTGCTGAGGAAGGACTTGATATTCGACAGTGCAATGTTGTCATTCGCTTTGACCTTGCAAAGACGGTCTTGGCCTACGTACAGTCTCGTGGTCGTGCAAGAAAGCCTGGATCTGACTACATATTGATGGTTGAAAGGTATCCACCACACCCACACACACATATATATATTTTTGGGATTAGCTCGTTCCTACTCTATTGGCTTATAAATTGATTTCTCCAGGGGAAATCTGGCACATGAAACTTTCTTGAGGAATGCTCGAAATAGTGAGGAGACGTTGAGAAAAGAGGCTATAGAAAGAACTGATCTCAGTCATCTTGATGGTACTCTGCTAAATTCCATTGATACATCACCTGATTCAATGTATCAGGTCGAATCAACAGGTGCTGTTGTCAGCTTGAATTCTGCAGTTGGGCTCGTACATTTTTACTGTTCACAGCTACCAAGTGACAGGTGCATATAATTCTTGTCATTTTATTAAGTGTACCAGTTCCTTCGAGTGCGAAGATCACATATGCATCCTAAGTTTTGCACTTGCAGGTACTCAATTCTTCGTCCAGAATTTATTATGCAAAAACATGAGAAGCCAGGGGGTTCCATGGAGTATTCTTGCAAACTTCAACTTCCCTGTAATGCTCCATTTGAGAAACTTGAGGGTCCTATATGCGGCTCAATTCGTCTGGCACAACAAGTAATGATGGTTTCATTGGAATAGAAATACTTTGTCGTTGTCAAGGGAATATATCAGATAAGAACTGGCCTTAAAATGATTTGAACTGGCAACCTTAGCCATTGGGTTGGACCTCGACGGTTCACACCAAATGCTAAAGGCCATCAATATTTTTTCAAAAATCCCCATCAAGTAATCCCTTTTCACTCTTATAGCCTCCTACAAATTTAGTGATATGGACAATCCACCTTGATCTACAACATTCATAGTTGATATAGTGAGTTAGTGACTGAGATTTGTGTTCTGATTATCCTATTTTAAGGCTGGTTCCTTACCTGACATGCTCCCTTGATATCATTTATGACGTGTGCCATCAGTTGCATGAATATCACTTGTTTTTTCGTGCAGGCTGTTTGTTTGGCTGCCTGTAAGAAGCTGCATGAGATGAATGCCTTCACAGATATGCTTTTACCTGATAGAGGAAGTGGAGAAGGAGAGAAGACCGAACAGAATGAAGGTGATCCACTCCCTGGAACGGCACGCCATAGAGAGTTTTATCCTGAAGGTGTTGCTGAAATTTTGAGAGTAAGTTATTTGCTTCCTCGCTCATTATCTCTCTGCATACAAACAGGAACTGGTCTGGACAGTGCATTTGCACTCTCTGGCACGACCCGAGATTATCCTCCAATCTCATTCTGATGGATATTTTTTCTGTGACAGGGAGAATGGATTTTATGTGGAAGAGATGGCTGCCAAAGCACTCAATTTATTAAGTTGTATATGTATTCTGTGAATTGTGTGGACGTAGGGACATCTAAGGACCCTTCCCTTGCACAACTTTCGAATTTTTCTATTATTTTTGGCAGTGAGCTGGATGCAGAGGTATGTTCCATCATCTGGAATATCCTGAAACTTGAGTAGAATGCTGTGAACTAACCATTTTTTCTTCTTCTGATTTTTTCAGGTTCTATCGACGCCAATGGATCTCTTTGTTGCCAGGACAATGATAACAAAGGCATCTCTTGTATTCCGTGGACCAATTGAAGTTACAGAAAGTCAGGTTGATCTGCTTGAGAAATTCCAAGTAAATATTCATTCTAAGCGTTTTGGGTTAGTGTAGCTAATACCCTACTTTTGTGATTGCAGCTGGTTCTGCTGAAGGGCTTTCATGTTAGGCTCATGAGCATAGTCCTTGATGTTGATGTTGATCCCTCAACTACACCGTGGGATCCAGCAAAAGCATACCTGTTTGTCCCTGTAGGAGCTGAGAAGTGTACAGATGCTTTAAGAGAGATCGATTGGACTTTAGTCAACAACATTGTGAATACTGATGCCTGGAATAATCCACTTCAGAAGGCACGACCAGATGTCTACCTAGGCACCAATGAGAGGACACTTGGTGGAGATAAGAGAGAGTATGGGTTTGGAAAATTGCGTAATGGAACTGCTTTTGGACAGAAGGCACATCCGACTTATGGTATTAGAGGAGCCATTGCTGACTTTGATATTGTCAAAGCATCTGGATTAGTTCCTTCTCGTGATAGAGGTTATTCAAGTGACTATCAGAATCAAGGCAAGTTGTTCATGGCAGATTCATGCTGGGATGCTAAAGATCTTTCTGGAATGGTTGTCACTGCTGCCCACTCAGGAAAGCGGTTCTATGTGGACTGTATTTGCTATAACATGAATGCAGAGAATTCATTTCCTAGGAAGGAAGGCTACCTGGGGCCTTTGGAATATAGCTCATATGCCGATTACTACAAGCAGAAGTAAGACAACATTTTCTTAAATGCTGAAAAGCAAGATTAGTACCCTTTTTATTTCAGAGAATCCTGCCTTACTTTAGTCTCTATAAGCAATTTTGTGGCAGCACATTGTGACTCATTGTGTTATTTGATCTCAGATATGGTGTGGAGCTAGTGTATAAGAAACAACCTCTTATACGTGCACGTGGTGTTTCCTATTGCAAGAATCTTCTGTCTCCTAGATTTGAGCATTCTGAAGGTATTTCCGAGCCCCATCCTGAACATGCCCAACGAATCTTGATATTTATTAATTAAAGAAACTCTCATGGAATAACCACAAGTTGGATGGTTTTTATGTCGAACTTTGTGCTACTATTTTTGTGAACCCAGATGTGAGTATTGTGGTCATGCAGTGATGAGTAATTGGCTCTTGTTTTGCAGCTAGAGAAGGTGACTTTTCGGAGAACGTTGACAAAACATACTATGTGTATTTACCACCTGAACTTTGCCTTGTGCACCCACTTCCTGGATCACTTATTCGTGGAGCTCAAAGGTTGCCATCGATAATGAGAAGGGTTGAGAGTATGCTTCTTGCAGTTCAATTGAAGGAAACAATTGATTATCCTGTTCCTGCAGTTAAGGTACTCTCAACATCTTTGATTGCCCCAAACTTTAAGAAAATATTGTAATGCGTCCCGGTAGAATGCTTCGGTACATTAGATCCTTACATTTCCTCTCTTATATTACATTCCTACCGTCTAGTTGGATGTTAAGTTTGATGAATACCACGTGAGATGCACGATACACGTAGCTTTATTGTGGCTATGGCTTTGGTAGGTCCTGTAATAAGAATTGATAGAACATGATATAGAGATACCTAAAGTGAGGTGGGATACATGGAGTACCACAAGGTTACGTGTTTTATTGTTATTTTTATATCATAGGAAGTCATCGTAAATGCTGGCACAAATGTAAATATTTATCGATACAATTTACATTTACGGGGTAGCATAGTCAATCTATAATGTAGGGTGTATTTGGCATGTTTCCCAAGAGACTCCTTCCTTATTCTCTCTGTCTCACTGCAGAAGAGCCAAATGATTTTCTTAATATTAAATAAATGAGAACTTGTGTTTGTTAATTCATACTAAAGCTTGTTGGGGTTCATGGCAGATATTAGAAGCCTTGACTGCTGCATCATGCCAGGAAACATTCTGCTATGAAAGAGCAGAGTTACTGGGTGATGCATACCTGAAATGGGTTGTGAGTAGATTCCTTTTCCTAAAATATCCTCAGAAGCATGAGGGACAGCTTACAAGGATGCGACAGCAGATGGTCAGTAACATGGTCCTCTACCAATTTGCCCTGAATAAAACTCTTCAATCGTATATTCAAGCAGATCGGTTTGCCCCATCAAGATGGGCAGCTCCAGGAGTACTACCTGTATTTGATGAGGAGACGAGAGAATCTGAACCGTCCATCTTTGGTGAGGGGTCAATACCTGGTAATGAAGTACAGAAGGATTATGATGATGACTACACACATAGCATTCAAGAGGAGGGTGAAATTGACGGAGATTCTAGCTGCTATCGTGTTCTCTCAAGCAAGACTCTAGCAGATGTCGTTGAAGCACTTATTGGGGTCTATTATGTAGCAGGAGGGAAAATTGCTGCAAACCACCTGATGAGGTGGATTGGGATTCATGCTGAGTTGGATCCTCAAGAGATCCCTCCTCCGAAGCCATATAATATACCTGAGAGCATATTGAAAGGCATTGACTTTGAGACATTGGAAGGCGTCTTGGGTATGAAATTCCAGAATAAAGGTTTTCTTATTGAGGCTATAACGCATGCATCCAGGCCATCTTCTGGTGTTTCCTGTTACCAGCGGCTGGAATTTGTTGGTGATGCTGTGTTGGATCATCTCATCACAAAGCATCTATTTTTTACATATACTGATCTACCTCCAGGTCGCTTGACTGACCTGAGAGCTGCAGCTGTTAATAATGAAAACTTTGCAAGGGTTGCAGTTAGACGTAAGCTGCACGGACATCTTCGCCATGGATCATCTGCACTGGAGAAACAGGTTTGCCATACTCTTTTCTTTATGTAGTACTCCCTCCATAAACTAATATAAGAGCGTTTAGATCACTACTTTAGTAATCTAAACGCTCTTATATTAGTTTACAGAGGGAGTACATAGGAAACAAGACACTGTTGATAGAACTGAAGTTTCAAGCAATGCTGACTATTTTCTTCCAATCTTCTGAAGATTCGGGAGTTCGTGAAGGATGTCCGAGAAGAGATTTCAAAATCAGGTTTCAATTCTTTTGGACTAGGGGACTGCAAGGCTCCTAAAGTTCTTGGAGACATTATTGAGTCTATTGCTGGGGCAGTATTCCTGGATAGTGGGTATGACACCTCGGCAGTCTGGAAGGTATTTATTTTAGATATTCTAGATAAACTTTCTTGATAGAAAAGCAACCTAATTTGGAGGAAGCTTGAAACAAACTGCACTTATTTTGCACCAGGTGTTCCAACCGCTCCTTGAACCTCTGGTAACGCCAGAGACCCTTCCGATGCATCCAATTAGGGAGCTCCAAGAACGGTGCCAGCAACAAGCAGAAGGCTTAGAATACAAAGCATCCCGGGCAGGCAATGTAGCTACTGTTGAAGTCTTTGTTGATGGTGTTCAGATTGGTGTAGCTCAGAATCCCCAGAAGAAAATGGCACAGAAGTTGGCGGCGAGGAATGCACTTGTGGTCCTGAAGGACAAGGAAACCGCAGCAAAGAAAGAGACCGAAAAGGACGGTGATAAGAACAATGCTGGGTTCACCAGGCAGACCCTGAACGACACTTGCTTGAGAAGGCAGTGGCCAATGCCACAGTACAGGTGCATAAACGAGGGCGGCCCTGCTCATGCTAAAAGATTTGTGTATGCGGTCAGAGTGAATACGTCCGATTGTGGATGGACCGATGAGTGTGTCGGAGAGCCGATGCCGAGCGTGAAGAAGGCCAAGGACTCTGCCGCCATGCTTCTCCTCGAGCTTCTGAATCGAAGTTTCCCGGATAAGCCTGACGGCAAGAAGTGATAGCTATTAGTGTTGTTGGCGATCATTGTGGTGTTGTTGAGAGACATTCGGCATTTTTACACAGCATAGATTCATTACCCATTCAGTGCTCTTCAGCTCTGGCTAATAAGAAGATAGATAGACAGGCAGAGGTGATAGTGAGAGCAGAGGATACTTTTACCAACCTAGTTGAGGCCGCTGGATGTCATTAGAGATTTATTTACTTACTGGTGAGGCGGGATAAATAGGAGTCTGCAACAGCAGAAAGGGTAGTCTGATATAGGATAGACAAGTGGAGCCCTCTTATTCTATTGTACTGTATTATATAACTTGCAAACATGCATTAGATGATTGATCCAATAGTAGAAATCTGTGGAATTTACCCTTACCCTGTCACGCCATGGATTATTCGGCGCTTTCATTTTCATACTGCTAAACGATTGCTGGTCGCAGTAGAAATTAATTGAAGACCATAAGAACTCCATTCCGAGGCAATCGGCCATATAGAGATACTGAAACTAGATTTCAGTTGACCAATTGAAGGAGGAACACTAACATATCTCGAAACTGACAACATATGGTGCAACGTCCACGTACGATTGGTATGGTAGAGATAAAAGGGATGCAAATCTACGGCAAAACACACCGCATGCATATCTCGAAACTGACAACATGGTGCAACGTTCACATATGATTGAGAGAGAACAAAGGGATGAAAATCCACGGCAAAACACACGGCCACATGATGATACGATACTCCGGCAGGGAAAGATCCTGGCCGGACTTGGAGAAAAAGGAAGCGAACAAGGCTAGGCGGTGAGCTCCATGATGGCGCTGACGATGTCGCCGTCGTGCGCCTTGAGGGCCTTGACGGCCTTGGCGCGGGACACGCTGGCCTGCGTCATGACGAGGTCGATGTCGCGGGCCTCGATGCCGGTCTCGTCCACCACCTCCTCCTCGTCGGCCGGCGCGCCGGCCCCCGCCGCCGCCGCGGCGTCGGGCCTCATCGCCTTGCTCAGGTCCTGCATCCTGAACTGCTGCGCCGCCTGCGCCTGCAGCTGCGAGCTCAGGTCCTCGATCTTGGCCTCCCCGAAGATCACGTACGTCTCCGACGTCGGGCTCTTGAACACGTCCGGCTTCGACACCACGAACAGGATCTGAAGCCCAAGATTTAATTAACAACATGCATGAATCAGCCTGAACAATTTTACATACATAGAAGAATTGCTTCTTACGTTCTTGGCTCTCTTGATGGTGATCCTGCTGACGCCGGTGACGGGCTTCATCCCGAGCTTCATCATGGCCTTGCGGCTCTTCTTCTCGCTCCGGCTCTGCTTCGACCCCTCGGTCCCGGCCACACCCAGCTCGCCTTCACGCACATCAAAACTGCAAGTCAGACGTACGTACCTACTCCCCAGCTGCAAATCTGGCTCATCTACCACACCACGTTACATGACCACTCATTTCCGATAGCTATAGAATTACAGTGCAAAAGCACAGAGGTGCTGCACGAACTATCTAACATCATTCCTAAACAATGGAACCTACACGGTCACACAGTGTAACTGAAAGAAGATATCACAAGGTAAGGTGGAAATGCAAAAGGGAGCAGGACATGGTTACCGTCTTCATCCTCGTCGTCCTCGTCATCATCCTCGTCCTCCTCCTCGTCCTCGTCACCGTCGCCCTCCTTGACGTCCTCGACGACGGGCGCGCCGTCCTCCGCGGGCTCCTCGGCCTTGATGACCGGCGCCGCGTCGCCGCTCTCCAGCTCCGGCTCCGTGGTCACCGGCGTCTGCTCGCTCACCATGGTGAAATGCTGCGGTGTTGGTGCAGGAACGAGGGTGCTGCTGGAGTGAGGATAAGGAGTGAGAATGGAGAGCCGAGGCCGATTGAGAGCGGCGCCGGAGGCCTTATCTATTCGCGCGCTGTGTTGGGCTGGGCTGGGCTGGTTTACTGTAGCACGCCTGGGCCACGGGAGCTGAGTGGTAAATGCTATCATCACTTCTTACATTTTTTGAATGGTATGAAAAACTTTCTTGCAGTACACACTATCACTTTTTTACAATTTCTTAAAATTTTACTTATATTTTTTTTAAAATGTGTAAACATTTTAAATATCAATTTTTTTCCAATGCTATCAACATTTTTTAAATTACACTAACCTTTTTTTTCATGTCTCAAATTCATAGTTTTTTATTTCTTATTTTAAGTAAATTTAAATTTTGTAATATATGTATTTAGAATGTTTTTGAAAATACGAACAAAAGAAAAAAAACAAACGAATGAAAAATAGAGAAGAAAAATAAGCTACACTGCATGTCACTACTTGGACTCGCCCATCATTAGCGATACGTGAAGCAAGACGCTTGCGTCTCGCTATAAGTGCAACTCTAGCAGATATTGTAAAAGGAGATATATTGAATAATTACTACCGGTTTAGAGTTTTGGAGGCATAAAAATGACCAGAACAGATACTGTAAACTCGAGTGTACTCATTTTCCCCCAGTAAACTTAAAAATGGGCCTACCACACCGCATATGTAGAGTATTGGTAGCTTGGGTTTGCGCATACACAAAACCCGCTCAGGCTTGGCAGGAGTGAAATTTCACCCGTCGCCCTTCCCGCTCTTGCGCCTCCGTCGTCCGCTACCTTGCTGTCGTCGCCCTGCCTGACCAGCCAACGCCGCCCGCGCGTCATCATGGAGCCGCAGGAAGCCCCCATCGTCCTTCCCAAGGTCGGGCCATTCCAATCGGGCGCCAGCGGGTGAAACCGACCCTGCCTCCCGCTGCGTCGGGCAAAACTGCGGCGCAAGCGCCTCCAACAGCCACAACCGCGGAGAAACGGTTGGCCAAGCTCCGCTCGCCCACGTAGGACCTCCCGCCCATGTCGTCTCACCGGTATCGAATCAACGGGCCAATTCAGCCACGTCTAGCCAGATGAAGAGGAAGAAAGCCGCAACACACGTGAGCCCTACTCCTACTCTACCCCTCCTCCGATTGCAGCCCAATCGGCATTCGTTGCCATCACATTCTCCGGACCCACAACGTGTTCGACGAATCACCTGAGAGGTATAAATTTCATTTCACTTGATCAATTGCATTTGTGTGAGTGTTTTTAGTTATATGCTTAGTTACTTTTGTTTATTGCATTGGGTAGCTTTGATTTGCATTCCATTCCTAGTTTGTTTGTGGGCATGATGGAAGATTCGGCTCAGCTCCACTGTTAGACGCGGCTCGGTTCAGAATTAGTGTGGTTTTTTGTGGTTTTGGCAAAAACGATGATAATCCGTTAACCCTATCCCCGAATGTGGTGGTTTTGAGCAATTTACTCTTTTTTGGACTTGTTGTATGTGTGCGTCTTGTTACATCGGGGACAGACATTTGTTCATTGCGGTTGTATCATCTCGATATAATGTATTCCCTTTGTTCCCAAATACAAGTTCTTTTAGGGATTCTAATATAGACTACATACGAAGCAAAATAAGTGAATTTACACTTTAAAATATATCTATATACATCAGTATGTACTCCTATTAAAATCTCTAGAAAGACTTGTATTTAGAAGCGGAGAGAGTATGAATGAAACTACCCTTCGTAACAAAAAATAGACTTGCTTTTTCTTGGCAAAAAACAATAGACTTTGCCTTCTTTTTTAGGAATTGGAAATAAAAGTAGACTTTGCCGACCTGATGCATCTGGCATCTCGTCATGGAGGCCCAAGCCCATGCGTAATCTCCCCGGAGGGTTGAGGTCGAATCGAAACCGACGACCGGAACAGCAAACCTGAATCAAGTCGTAGTCGTCGTCCCTTCTCCCTCCCGGCAGGACTCCTTATCGGACGCCAAACGGAAAAGGAACAGTTCATGTGCATCCCCAATAAGATCATATACCCCAAGCCGCACCGCATAAACAGCAGGATTTTTTTGGTTAAATAGCTAGTTCTATCATCAGGAATAAGCAATTTTGCAAGAACGAAGGAGCACATCAATGTCCAACATCAACCGGTCGCATCCGGCTCTCCCGATGGCGACCTTCCAGCCCAAGGGTAACCAATCAGCCGAGTTCGTCTTGCTTCCCGTGATTCGCAGTTCCGATCTTGTTCGGCAGCCAATGCGTGCTAACTCTGTACCGATCGTGTGGGTACGTGTTGCTCTGCCCAGGGTTTGCGCCGGCGCCGTCGCCATTGGAGCAATGGACGAAGCGGTTCCAGGAGGCCGAGAGGCTGGTGGAGGAGGTGATGGGGAACATCGCCGAGAGGGGGTCCGTCCCGGCGTCGCTGTCGCTGGAGCTGAAGCGCCGGACCGGGGAGATCCGGCGGAAGGTGGCCATCCTCGAGACCCGGCTGAGCCTCATGAGGGAGGACCTCGACCGACTCCCCAACAGGCAACACATCTACACATATTACTACTACTCCTACTATAAAAAATCCTAATAAAAATACACAGAAATAACTCGGTACAATTGGTATATAACACTAATCGATTTGCATTGCAGGAACGTGAAGGAGATGCGCAAGCTGGCGGAGAAGTTCGATGCTCTCGAGCTGAAGGTGAGGGAGGTGGCTGCGCCGTTCACCATGAAGAAGCACTCATCCAACAGGTGAATGAACTAATTAATTCTGAACTCTGAACAAGTCTGACCAACGATGAAACAATCTGTGTGCCAAGTTTCGACGACCGGCCTGAACTCTTTTCTTAAAACAATTTCTGACCCCGAAAACCTGCCTGACTGACGCTGAAACAACCTGTTGCGTTCCGACTTTCTGAACCTTCAGGAACGAGCTGCTTGGACCGAACGACGACAGGTGCACGGTGGTGGACATAAAGAGCACGGCCAACATGGAGAACCAAGAGATTGTCCAGTTGCAGAGGAACATTATGAAAGGTACGCTTCGTTAGCTACTCCATCCATTGCCGTGCATCAACATATGTTCTTGCAATGCTGCGTATATACTCAACTGAACAAACTTATAGTGAACTGAAACAATGCGTGATGATATGCAGAGCAAGATGAGTGTCTGGACAGGCTGGAGGAGACCATAGTCAGCACCAAGCACATCGCGCTGGCCATCAACGAGGAGCTGGACCTGCACGTCAGGCTAATTGTAAGCATGGTCTTCTTGCCAGCTATCTGTCTTGGTTCCTGGAATTCCGGAGTCACTTTGTCCTTTAAGTACAAGTGCTTATTTCTGAAACCATTATACATGAACGTTGCTGCAGGATGATCTGGACGAGAGGGTCGAGGACACGAGCACCCAGCTGCAGGTATTTCATTCCCTCCCATCATAGATATCCCAAATGATAATAACTAAATCAAGATCGGTAGCTTTGTAGTCTGCTAGATGTATGTATATGCATATGGGTACAGATCACAGAGAGATGACTGAAAGCTGCTAACATACATGTCGCTGGGTCATGTTTGTGTGCAGCGCGCGCAGAAGAAGCTCAAGTCTCTCAACACACGGATGCGGAAAAGCGGGTCCTGCACAGGCATCCTCGTGTCAATCATCGCAGGTGTGATCTTCGTCGCCGTGGTCTGGGCGCTGATCAAGTTCTAGCGGCAGAAATGTCCAGATATAGAAGTTGCATTGTATATATAGGGGCAGAAATCGTCCATGTACAGTCCTAAACCCACTACCCTTTTTGTAGTCAACTAGTTGTAGGTAGCTCAAGTGCCGATCTGATCCGTGTACTGTCCTGCAACTCCCGGATGACTTGTGAAATTTCCTTAAGTTTGTCTGTGCCAATGCACAAGAATACTAGACATACGGGCGATTTGCCCATGGACTGAATTTACAGATATACGTGACCTCCTCCCCACTAACCCTATCCCTGAATTTCACTGTGGGCTTGTTGTGCTACTCGCCGAATGCACCGTTTGTGCGTGCACCGCGCGGCGGGTTCTCGTAGTAGTAGTTTAAGGTTCAGAGTTAACTGAACTGGTAAAGAACATAAACGGATTTCAGACAGGAAAGTAGCTGATTTGACACGCATTTTCTAGGGTTCTTAGCCACTCTCAGGTGCACATAAAGGGGGCCAGCCGGCACACGGCAGCTAGGGTTTTTACCCAATACAAGAGATATGGTCTCTACCTGCCCAAATGCTTGGCCTTATAGCCATTACAGAATCAGCAAAAGGCATAAAGTAAACAGTGCACATTTGTCGGAATTCAAACAGCAACCCATGGGATGGCGAAGACCGTTGGATCTGGAATCAACGTCGAATACATCATCTGCTTGGCGCGAAGCAGTGTGGACGGTTGGATGGAAGATCAACGGTCGAGCTTGATTACGGCAAGGCGAAGCGGTACTCCGGTAACTGAAGAAATCGACACCGCAGGAGTCAATGTTCAGAGATCCTGACAAGTGGTTACCCGGACGCGCGTACTACCAATATCTGGAGCTCTGCCCTGACTCTCAGTCCACTGACGGTAGCATCGCTTGCAGTTTGATAATCAAATTAGGTAGCAAGCGTACGTCGCACCATTACTATATTTGCTGTGATTCCGGACAAAACATATCTCTGTCAGTGGACTATTGTCGCGCCCTCACATGGCCGCCGCGCCCATGTAGCCGTTTTTTGCCCCAAAACATGCACTGACATTATTGATTATTATTCCCTCGTCGTGTAAACACACAGTCACAAACGCATATATGTCATACCTGACCTCAGTCCTCAAGGCAACTATCAAATGAGTAAGTACAAAATCCACCACCGTGCTGCCGTGCAATTTACAGGCCTATATGAACATATTTGTACCACCAATCTACCATGAGATGACCTGCAAAACTACGAGGGTGTTTGTTTCCAGGGACTTATTGGTTTAGGGACTTAAAAAAGTCCCTATAAGTCCCATCTAAACCAAACAGGAGGGACTTATAGGGACTTAAAGTGGGTATTTGGGACTTATGAAATAAGACTCTCAAGGAGAGTCTTGAGAGTCTTATAGGGACTTATAGTTGTAAAATGGTCTTTTAGTCCATGTTAAGTCCCAAGAACCAAACAGGTAGGGACTTTTTAGGGACTTGGGGCTTATAAGTTGGGACTAAAAAAAGTCCTAGGACTTATGAACCAAACAGGGCCTACATCGATCACCGCACCCCAGATGACCCTTGTCATTTCTGTAACGTTTCCGAGATTAGTCTCTCCGTGTTCTGCTACGCTCCGTCCGCATCGATCACAGCGGACAACCAGATTTGATGCCTTGATCGCCCCACAAGCAAACTCCAGTTTGTAATTCGTAAACATGAGCCAGTTTGGCCCTTGGAAACCGCAGTGGAGCGGAAGAAAACACGAGACCCCTGATTTGCCGGCTACTTGCGCGTACGGCTGCACCCACTACTGGCTAATCCCAAAGCCAGCAATGCCCCAAAATCTTGGCCGTGTTTCTAGCCAGCCTCCACATGCCTATCTATCAGTTACTGACTTGATTAGTGAAAGTAGCACCACACTGCCGAACTGCCCATTTGCTGACCAGAGTAATTTACTAGCTAGTGCGCTCCTTGACACGATTTGCTCCCTATAAATTTCACCTCACCGTGCAGATTTTGACGCAGCGGTCTCGGTTCGTCTACCTAGCTAGCTACTGCAAATTGACAGTGGTCTCATGGCGTTGGGCGTGGTGGTTGGCGCCGCGGTTGTCGCAATGTGGCTACTGGCCGGTGAGGCGCGAGGCCAGGCGCAGCTCCAGGTAGGGTTCTACGCGCACTCGTGCCCCCAGGCGGAGGTGATCGTCAGGGACGAGGTCGGCAGGGCCGTCAGCGCCTACCCCGGCTTCGCCGCCGGCCTCGTCCGCCTCCACTTCCACGACTGCTTCGTCAAGGTTCGTACTCACCTATCTACTAGCCAGTATGAAATGCAGGTTGCAATGCAGGCGTGCGCTCCATTGAGAATGTCGGTGATGTATTGACGCGCGGTTGACTGGTTTCTGTCAGGGCTGCGACGCGTCTGTGCTGCTGGACTCGACGGCCAACAGCACCGCGGAGAAGGACGCCCCGCCCAACAAGAGCCTGAGGGGGTTCGAGGTCATCGACGCCGCCAAGAAGCGCCTCGAGGCCGCGTGCGCCGGGACCGTCTCCTGCGCCGACATACTCGCCTTCGCCGCACGAGACAGCGTCGTCCTGGTAAGTACGGCGACAAGGCTCATATTGCTGTGAGCCTATGTCGACACTGCTTTTTTTTTTTTTGGCTCTGCTTACACACCGTCAATGGCGACAATGGCAGGCCGGCGGTAGCCCGTATGGCGTCCCGGCCGGGCGGAGGGACGGCAACGTGTCGGCGGCGTCCGACGCGCAGGCCAGCCTGCCCCCACCCACGGCGAATGTGGCCCACCTCACGGAAGCCTTCGCCAAGAATGGGCTTTCCCAGGAGGACATGGTCACGCTTTCAGGTACCTAGCCCACAGCCCAACTCACATCGACAACTTCAGGCGGCCCGTGACAATTTTTTACCCTCTCTGCGTTTCTCATTTGTATACGTTCAGGCGCGCACACGATCGGCGTGACGCACTGCAGCTCCTTCAGCGCGCGGCTGCACGGGTACAACGCCACCACGGGCACGGGCCAGGACCCGGCCATGGACGGGGCCAAGGCGGCGGAGCTGGCGCGGCAGTGCTCACCGGGGAGCCCGAACGCGGTGCCCATGGACGCCGGCAGCCCAGACACGTTCGACACGGGCTACTTCCGCGCCCTGCTGGCCAACCAGGGCGTCCTCGCCTCCGACCAGACGCTCACCTCCGACAACGCCACGGCGGCGCTCGTGGCTCAGAACGCCGGCAACGTCTACCTGTTCGTGACCAGGTTCGGCGACGCCATGGTGAGGATGGGTGGCATCCGGGTGCTCACCGGCGGCGACGGCCAGATACGCACCAACTGCAGGGTCGTGAACTGACTTGCGGCCGAAATCTCTCTCTCTCTCTCTCTTTTTCGCTTACACTTTACGTCACTCTGAATCTGTAGTATCTTTTTGGCCGGCCTTGCAAATGCAGTGGAGTTATACATGAATTGAGTTTCGAACACGTACATTGCGTTGCGCGTGAGAGATGTGTGGTGTGCAAGATCTTCCTTTCTCTCTTGATAGGAAAGAGCTTCCAAAAACTGTACTGCGAGCTTTTGGCAAAGCGTGCGCCTGCTTTAGTTATTGGGGTGATGGGTGACGCGCGCATGGATCGGGCACGCTGTAGACGTGCTTTTGTCATGTGTCGAGCAACCCTGGGCGCCTACCTAACAGCCTGGGTTACCCTGATTAGAAAACAAGAAGAAACCTAACAACAACCGGGCAAAGATTCATCAGGTTTAGTGTTTGCTGAACCGGACAACCAAGTTGGTAACAAGAATAGTCTAGTTTGAGTTTGTCTTCTTAATTATAAGAGGTGGAAATGGGCACGATGAAAGAAAGGCGATGAACTAACCTTTGGGACGGAGCCGGGAAAGTAGGGATGAGCACAGGACAGGGCTAAGAAAGAAGCTGCTAGATGGATGGAGCCAATTCTCGCTTTTTTTTCAGGAAATATTATCAACTATCCACTCATGAGGCTAGCATTTCTTATTGCCAGGAGGAGACTCGTTGCATGCTGTAGTCGCCTCTTTAGTCCTCATTAAGCAAGTCCATGATGTCTTTTGTGTGAATTAAGTTCCATGTCCTCTTTTCTTCATGGTGGCTGGTCCATATATCATGATTCAGTGTTTATCAAAGAACAATAATCATGATTCAGTGAATCCACTCAGATACAAAAAAGAGAAAAAGAAAAACAGTTAGGCAGATCCAATTCATGAAATCACTTTGATCCAACGGTCTCCAAGGTTCTGCACTCGACACATTTAGCACTGAGCATTAACGAAACGAAGCTCCGCTAACTACTCCCCGGCCCCCGCACATGGTAAATTAAAACAGATAAGTGTTTCCGGCAGCTGTAATGTATGCACAATTGCAAACCGGTTGTTAGGAACAGAACATGGGGTCCTCCGATTGCGGTCAAACCGACAGCAGTCCATGGCAGATTCATCGGTCGATATACGCTATAAATAGGGGCCAGGTCGGCTCGCACGCAGCTTCCACCACCAAACACGACCTGCATGTGCCGTCAGGCAGCATCACACCTGTAATTAATCAATCCATCAACCTGTAGACTAGGTAGGCATGTGCAGTTAGAGCATCTCCAGCCGCGCCCTCAACAGGCCCCCTCCAGGCCATTTTTTCGGCGCCGGCGCCAAAAAAACGCCTCAGTCGCGCCCCCAGGACGCCGAAAATCGCCGGTTTGCCCTTTTTTTCCGCCCGGCGGTCACAGGCCGAACCCAGCGCACTAGGGGGCAATTGGGGGCTCCGGCGCAAGGGAAAAGCGTGGCTGGCCCACACCGTCAGGTGAAAAGTCAAGATTTTCTTCCCCGACTCGCCTCCCACCACCCGCGCCCTCGGCCGCCACTAGCTATATCCCGGCGCTGCCCGCCGCCCTTCACCGCTAGATAGCCATTCCCCGCCGGAAAAAATAGCAGAGCTTCGCCGCGGCAGCCCCTCCAACAGCAGCTGGCCGTTTCTGGCCGCGGAGGGGCAGTTTAGCGGCGGGTACACGCCCACCGGGCGCAAGGTGTTCGGCGATTTGCCTGCCTCGGCGATGGACTCGGATGACGAGGAAGCGCTCGCCGCGCTGCTGGAGGAGGAAGCCGAGGCCGACGTCCAGGAAGAAGAGCATCTCATGGTGCTCGCCGCCCTCGCCCAGCTGCTGGCGAGCAATGAAAAGCCGCGGCGAGGTGGCTCGGCACCGGGGCGGGTGAAAGCAAAGAACCGAATTCGTCTCGAAGGCTACTGCATGCTCTACTCCGACTACTTCGCCGATGCCCCACTTCACGGCGAGAAAACATTTCGGCGCCGTTATCGGATGAGCCGAAAGCTCTTCCTCAGGATTGTGAATTCCATCCGGGAGTTCGACAACTACTTCAAGTGCAAGATGGATTGCACCGGCGCCCTTGGATTCACCTCCATCCAGAAGTGCACGACAGCGATGAGGATGCTTGCATACGAAGCTCCCGGTGATTCACTCGACGACTATGGGCGCATGGCCTGTTGGGGAACGTAGTAATTTCAAAAAAATTCCTACGCACACGCAAGATCATGGTGATGCATAGCAACGAGAGGGGAGAGTGTTGTCTACGTACCCTCGTAGACCGTAAGCGGAAGCGTTAGCACAACGCGGTTGATGTAGTCGTACGTCTTCACGATCCGACCGATCAAGTACCGAACGCACGGCACCTCCGAGTTCAGCACACGTTCAGCCCGATGACGTCCCTCGAACTCCGATCCTGCCGAGTGTTGAGGGAGAGTTTCGTCAGCACGACGGCGTGGTGACGATGATGATGTTCTACCGACGCAGGGCTTCGCCTAAGCACCGCTACGATATTATCGAGGTGGACTATGGTGGAAGGGGGCATCGCACACGGCTAAAAGATCAATGATCAATTGTTGTGTCTCTAGGGGGTGCCTCCCTCCCCGTATATAAAGGAGTGGAGGAGGGGGAGGGGGCCGGCCACTCTTGGCGCGCCCCATGAGGAGTCCTCCTACTCCCACCGGGAGTAGGACTCCCCCCTTCCATGTTGGAGTAGGAGAGGAGAGGGAAGGAGAGAGAGGGGGAAAGGAAAGGGGCCCCCCCCTCCTTGTTCAATTCGGACTTGGGGGAGGGGAGGGGCACGCGGTTTCCCCTTGGCCGCCTCTCCTCTTCCACCACTTGGGCCCATGAGGCCCAATAACCTTCGGGGGGGGGGGGGGTTCCGGTAACCCCCCGGTACTCCGGTATTTATCCGATAACCCCCGGAACCATTCCGGTGTCCGAATATAGTCGTCCAATATATCAATCTTCATGTCTCGACCATTTCGAGACTCCTTGTTATGTCCGTGATCACATCCGGGACTCCGAACTACCTTTGGTACATCAAAACACATAAATTCATAGTATAACCGTCATCGAACTTTAAGCGTGCGGACCCTACGGGTTCGAGAACTATGTAGACATGACCGAGACACGTCTCCGGTCAATAACCAATAGCGGAACCTGGATGCTCATATTGGCTCCCACATATTCTACGAAGATCTTTATCGGTCAAACCGCATAACTACATACGTTGTTCCCTTTGTCATCGGTATGTTACTTGCCCGAGATTCGATCGTCGGTATCTCAATACCTAGCTCAATCTCGTTACCGGCAAGTCTCTTTACTCGTTCTGTGATACATCATCCCGCAACTAACTCATTAGTAGCAATGCTTGCAAGGCTTAAGTGATGTGCATTACCGAGTGGGCCCAGAGATACCTCTCCGACAATCGGAATGACAAATCCTAATCTCGAAATACGCCAACCCAACAAGTACCTTCGGAGACACCTGTAGAGCACCTTTATAATCACCCAGTTACATTGTGACGTTTGGTAGCACACAAAGTGTTCCTCCGGTAAACGGGAGTTCCATAATCTCATAGTCATAGGAACATGTATAAGTCATGAAGAAAGCAATAACAACATACTAAACGATCAAGTGCTAAGCTAACGGAATGGGTCAAGTCAATCACATCATTCTCCTAATGATGTGACCCCGTTAATCAAATGACAACTCTTTGTCCATGGCTAGGAAACATAACCATCTTTGATCAACGAGCTAGTCAAGTAGAGGCATACTAGTGACACTCTGTTTGTCTATGTATTCACACATGTATCATGTTTCCGGTTAATACAATTCTAGCATGAATAATAAACATTTATCACAATATAAGGAAATAAATAATAACTATATTATTGCCTCTAGGGCATATTTCCTTCAGTCTCCCACTTGCACTAGAGTCAATAATCTAGATTACACAGTAATGATTCTAACACCCATGGAGCCTTGGTGCTGATCATGTTTTGCTCGTGGAAGAGGCTTAGTCAACGGGTCTGCAACATTCAGATCCGTATGTAACTTGCAAATCTCTATGTCTCCCACCTGGACTTGATCCCGGATGGAGTTGAAGCGTCTCTTGATGTGCTTGGTTCTTTTCTGAAATCTGGATTCCTTTGCCAAAGCAATTGCACCAGTATTGTCACAAAAGAATTTCATTGGACCCGATGCACTAGGTATGACACCTAGATCGGATATGAACTCCTTCATCCAGACTCCTTCATTTGCTGCTTCCGAAGCAGCTATGTACTCCGCTTCACATGTAGATCCCGCTACGACGCTTTGTTTAGAACTGCACCAACTGACAGCTCCACCGTTCAATATAAACACATATCTGGTTTGCGATTTAGAATCGTCCGGATCAGTGTCAAAGCTTGTATCGATGTAACCATTTACGACGAGCTCTTTGTCACCTCCATAAACGAGAAACATATCCTTAGTCCTTCTCAAGTATTTCAGGATGTTCTTGACCGTTGTCCAGTGATCCACTCCTGGATTACTTTGGTACCTCCCTGCTAAACTAATAGCAAGACACACATCAGGTCTGGTACACAGCATTGCATACATGATAGAGCCTATGGCTGAAGAATAGGGAACATCTTTCATTTTCTCTCTATCTTCTGCAGTGGTCGGGCATTGAGTCTTACTCAACTTCACACCTTGTAACACATGCAAGAACCCTTTCTTTGCTTGATCCATTTTGAACTTCTTCAAAACTTTGTCAAGGTATGTGCTTTGTGAAAGTCCAATTAAGCGTCTTGATCTATCTCTATAGATCTTGATGCCCAATATATAAGCAGCTTCACCGAGGTCCTTCATTGAAAAACTCTTATTCAAATATCCCTTTATGCTATCCATAAATTCTATATCATTTCCGATCAACAATATGTCACCCACATATAATATCAGAAATGCTACAGAGCTCCCACTCACTTTCTTGTAAATACAGGATTCTCCAAAAGTTTGTATAAAACCATATGCTTTGCTCACACTATCAAAACGTTTATTCCAACTCCAAGAGGCTTGCACCAGTCCATAAATGGATTGCTGGAGCTTGCACACTTTGTTAGCTCCCTTTGGATAGACAAAACCTTCCGGTTGCATCATATACAACTCTTCTTCCAGAAATCCATTCAGGAATGTGATACGTCCATTTTGCATCATGCTTTTATATCGATATTTATTGCATTATGGGATGTTATTACACATTATGTCACAATACTTATGTTTATTCTCTCTTATTTTACAAGGTTTACATAAGGAGGGAGAATGCCGGCAGCCGGAATTCTGGGCTGGAAAAGGAGCAAATATTACAGACCTATTCTGCACAACTCCAAAAGTCCTGAAACTCCACGAAAGTTATTTTTGGAAATAATAAAAAATATTGAGCGGAAGAATCCACGTCAGGGGGGCCTCCACCTGTCCACGAGGGTGGGGGCGCGCCCTACCCCCCTGAGCGCGCCCCCTGCCTCGTGGGGCCCCTGTTGGCCCTCCGGTGCCCATCTTCTGCTATATGAAGTCTTTCGTCTGAAGAAAAATCATAAGCAAGCTTTCGGGACGAGACTCCGCCGCCACGAGGCGGAACCTTGGCGGAACCAATCTAGGGCTCCGGCAGAGCTGTTCTGCCGGGGACACTTCCCTCCGGGAGGGGGAAATCATCGCCATCGTCATCACCAACGCTCCTCTCATCGGGAGAGGGCAATCTCCATCAACATCTTCACCAGCACCATCTCCTCTCAAACCCTATTCATCTCTTGTATCCAATTCTTGTCTCATAGTCTGGGATTGGTACCTGTAGGTTGCTAGTAGAGTTGATTACTCCTTGTAGTTGATGCTAGTTGGTTTATTTGGTGGAAGATCATATGTTCAGATCCTTTATGCATATTAATACTCCTCTGATTATGAACATGAATATGCTTTGTGAGTAGTTACGTTTGTTCCTGAGGACATGGGAGAAGTCTTGCTATTAGTAGTCATGTGAATTTGGTATTCGTTCGATATTTTGATGAGATGTATGTTGTCTATCCTCTAGTGGTGTTATGTGAACGTCGACTACATAACACTTCACCATTAATTGGGCCTAGAGGAAGGCATTGGGAAGTAATAAGTAGATGATGGGTTGCTAGAGTGACAGAAGCTTAAACCCTAGTTTATGCGTTGCTTCGTAAGGGGCTGATTTGGATCCATATGTTTCATGCTATGGTTAGGTTTACCTTAATACTTTTGTTGTAGTTGCGGATGCTTGCAATAGAGGTTAATCATAAGTGGGATGCTTGTCCAAGTAAGGGCAGCACCCAAGCACCGGTCCACCCCCATATCAAATTATCAAAGTACCGAACGCGAATCATATGAACGTGATGAAAACTAGCTTGACGATAATTCCCATGTGTCCTCGGGAGCGCTTTTCTCTATATAAGAGTTTGTCTAGGCTTGTCCTTTGCTACAAAAAGGATTGGGCCACCTTGCTGCACTTTATTTACTTTTGTTACTTGTTGCTCGTTACAAATTATCCTATCACAAAACTATCTGTTACCTATAATTTCAGTGCTTGCAGAGAATACCTTGCTGAAAACCGCTTATCATTTCCTTCTGCTCCTCGTTGGGTTCGACACTCTTACTTATCGAAAGGACTACGATAGATCCCCTATACTTGTGGGTCATCAAGACTCTTTTCTAGCGCCGTTGTCGGGGAGTGAAGCGCCTTTGGTAGGTGGAATTTGGTAAGGAAAAATTTATATAGTGTGCTGAAATTTACTGTCACTTGTTACTATGGAAAGTAATCCTCTGAGGGGCTTGTTCAGGGTATCTTCACCCCGACCAATACAGCAAAGATTTGCTCCTCAACCTACTGAACCTACTGAAAATGAAAATGTCTACTTTGAAATTCCTTCGGGTATGTTAGAAAAACTGCTAGCTAATCCTTTTGCACGAGATGGAACAATGCATCCTGATGAGCACCTAATCTATGTGGATGAAGTTTGTGGATTATTTAAGCTTGCAGGTATACCCGGTGATTTTATTAAGAAGAAGGTCTTCCCTTTATCTTTGAAGGGAGTTGCATTGACATGGTATAGGCTATGTGATGATACGGGATCATGGAACTACAAACGATTGAAATTGGAATTTCATCAGAAATTTTATCCTATGCATCTTGTTCATCGTGATCGCAATTATATATATAATTTTTCGCCTCGTAAAGGAGAAAGTTGTTGCGACCCGACCCGAAATCGGTCAAGTCTCTGTGTAGCTGTACCATCCCAAGATCATGCTGGCACACACAGTACATTGATGCAAAGATTCAAAGTTCAATCACACCTGAATTTATTACAAGATTCTCATATCAAGTCTTTATTACATCATAATAAATTCGGCCGAAGGCCAACTCATGAGAAATAAACTAAATAAAGCTGCGGAAGCGTAGACGAATAGCGAGTCCATCCGACTCCATAGGGCAATCGCCAAGCGTGGATCGTAGCCTCACTCCTGATCGGAAAACTCCTCTGCAACATAAGACGTTGCAGCCGTGTAGGTCAGCATTTTGAATATGCCGGCAAGTCATGAAGAGAGAACAACAATAAAATTACTAATACTATATGCAATTTGGCTGTGGGGCTCTAAGTTTCATTGTTTTGCGAAAAAGCCGGTTTTTCCCTACAACAAGGACTTGTTTGCAATTACTACAAAATGTTGGTAGTTATTGAGATGGTTCCGCCAACCAATGTCTCATTCCCAATTATTAAATAACCCCTCAATTAATTTATTAAGTTCGGTGTTGAGATTTCCGAAATACTCCAATCCCAGAGGCTCATTTGTCCGTAACCGGGGACACGGCTAATCGATTAGGTTGCTACTCTGCAGAGGTTTGTGCACTTTACCCGCAAGAATCGTTCCCTCCTTTAAGTCTTCGCACTGCCTGGTGTTTGAAGACGGGACGAACGAAACAGGGTCTTCCAAAGAGTTCCTCTGGACCACTGCCGGTGCCCATCCAATCCTACCGTTCTTCTACATCTCGTAGCACCGTCCGGCCAGAGTCACGCCTAGGGTCAACCCAGCCAGAGCCCATAATGGCTTGCGGCTGCACAGGTAAGCTTCCGGTCAATGGGGTATCCATCCGTCTCTTCGTGGCTGGGTGAAGCTTTCCGCAAGATGTCATGGCGCTTCTCCATGCATCCCGGTCATCCGCTGGTTTCTCCAGGGTGCCCGTCAACCGTCCTCCACCCAGTAGTGAATTTTGAAGTCCATCTTGAGCTTGATGTCATGGGGTTTTCATCATCTTGACTCTCGCATCTCCCTTATGAATCACTCAACCAACCCCGTCTACGAGCATAGCAAAATAAACTACATCGTCCCGGGCATCGGTAACAAGGGAGAAGGGTTCATCCTACCTCATGATACTACTCAAGAACATAACTTAAAAAAATTCTCCTACTGCATGCATGGTGGGGAGGTATAACTCTAATGCAATACAATCATAGGTATTGTAAAAACATTATCAAATGACTTGCTTGGCTAACGGTCTTCGAAAGCTAGCGACTCGTAATAGCAGGCTTCGCACTCCGGGAATTCTACCGAGTCAAACAATAGCACAAATAAGTAGCACAATATAACATAACAGCAAGTTGAAGTAAAACACCTAAGCACTCAAACCAAAACCAAAGAAAAACTCGGAGAAAGCAAATCAAGGTTTTCATCATATCAAGCAACAACTAAGAAATAGTTTTACACAACTAAAACTTTTCTTAACAGAACCTAAGCATTGGTTTTGCTAACTAACAGAAGGGAAAACATCATACAAACTAGTAGCAAAAAGAATCACATCAAAAGCTATTATAGAACTCCTATTATGCCTAAAACAATCCTAGCAAAGAAAATAAAATAAAAATTTATTCTACCGTAAATAAAAGTTCCTCCTCTGTAACTACAGAAACTAATCTAAAATAAACTATAACATAATAAAAATAAAATTATTTACTAACTAGAACAGTAGGAAAACAGTAGCTAGCTAAATAAACAAGAAAAACTTGATTTCGACATAAAACTAATTGTTTATTAAATCTAAAATACCCAAACAAGTTCCTACTGCTAGGCATGGTCAAAACTAAGCAGTAGCAAAAAGAATCACTAAAAAATAATAATCCTAACTCAATTTATGGCAGAAAAACTAATCTGTCTAAATCTAATATAAAACTATTTCTAATAATTTAAACATGGCTAAACATATTTCCTACAGAAACTACAACAAATTTGCAAACTACCAAAAAAGAATCAACTAAAAATATAAAAAAAACCCTAAGAGAAACAGATTTTACAAGATTGGAACTTTTCTGTTTTTAAAACAGAACGTAAATAACAGAAAAAAAAACTAATGGGCGCTATTGGGCTCGGGGTGGTGCGATCTGAAACTAAACCGCGCCCAGTCGGAAATCAACAAAAACCTGCGCAGCTAATAACTAAATCGACCGATTCGATCTAATAAAAAAAAACCGGAGAAAAACCGAACTACTAAAAATAAACCTAACCCTTCGCTACGATCTAATCTACGGCGTACATGCGAGATCTAACGGTGGAGGGGAGTTCGGTGGCTTACAGCGGCGGTCGACGGCGAGGTGGGCTCGGGCGTTGGTGGCGGGGGTGCTCCGGTGGTCCGGGGCGGCGACGAAGTCGTCGGGCGGGTGCGGCAGCTCGAGGGGAGGTCGGGGATGGAGTCAGTGGAGCTCGGGGGCGACTGTAGCTTTCGGGGCAACGGCGGCGGCTCCCTGGTGAGCTGCAGCTCCGGTGGGCGGCGGTCAAGCTTGGGGGCGATGGCTCCGGCAGTTCCTGGGCGACGAGAGGATGTCAGGGAGGTGCGAGATGAAGTGGCGATGCGGGTGGAGGAGCTTGGAGGTCGAGGGGTGGCTCACCGGCGGCGTAAGTGGCGGCGAACCGAGGTGGCGGCGGCGAGGTGCGAACGGAGAGGGCGCGAGCTGCGGTGGGTTTTGGGCTAGGGTTTTAGGGGGTTCGGGAGAGGAAGGGCGTAGGTATTTATAGGACATAAGCTTGCGCGAGGGGAAGGCTTCGGAGCGTGATCCCGGGAAGATCGCGGCGACGGGCGTGCTCTGGTTGTGCTCCGGCTTGGCAAGGCGTGGAGGAGGGGAAAGAAAGGAGCGGGCCCCGCTGGTCAGTGAGAGGGAGAGAGGTGAGACGGGTCGGGCAACCGAGGGGGAGAGGGTTCGGGCACGACGCGGGTGGAGCTGGCTGGCTGGCGCGCTGGGCTGCGGCCTCGGCGACTGGGCCTGCTGGCCTGGTGCCTGGCGCGCGGGGTTGCGGCCTCGGCGCTGGTGGGCTGCGGCCTCGGCGACTGGGCCTGCTGGCCTGGCGCCTGGCGCGCGGGGTTTTTCCTTTTTTTGAATTACCACAGAGAGAGAAAACTAATTATAGATAAACCTATAATATTTTTATGTAGGACATATATATATATATATCAAAATTCTCAGGGGAAATTATCCTACAACGTGGAAATTTTTCCAGGGGCAAAACTCAAACTAAGAAAAACTTTTTCTGGAAATCCCAAATAAAATTCAAATTTGAATTCAAACTTTTTGGCAATACTTTTCTTCTGACATTTTTGGAGTGTCATGTTAGCTCCTCTCATACTTTTGATCAAGTATTTGTCAGGGATATTTGAAATAAATTTCAATGCCAAATCAAGTTCAAATTCACAACAAAAACTCAACTGCCTCTGAAATTTTCAAATGCCACTCAATTTCAATCAAAATGCATAGATGCTTAGCTAATAGTTGTAAAACATTCCAAATTGAAAATTGGGACGTTACAAACCTACCCACCTTAAGATGAATCTCGCCCTCGAGATTCGAGTTGGCTAGCAAATAGGTGCAGGTGGTCTCGGCGGAGGTCTTCTTCTCGCTCCTAGGTGGCTTCCTCCTCGGAATGATGACTCCACAGAACCTTGCAAAACTTGATGATCTTGCTGCGGGTGACTCTGTTCGCAGTCTCGAGAATTCGGACGGGTTTCTCCTCATAAGTCAGATCACTGTCGAGCTGTATGGCCTCTAGGGGCACTGTGTCTCTCAATGGAATATCGGCCATCTTGGCATGGCATTTCTTCAGCTGAGAAACATGGAAGACATCATGAACTCCTGACAATCCTTCTGGCAATTCCAGCTTGTATGCAATTTCTCCTCTGCGTTCGAGGATTTTATAGGGGCCTATAAACCGGGGTGCTAACTTTCCTTTAACACCAAACCTCTTGATTCCACGAAGTGGGGACACACGGAGATATGCTCGGTCTCCAACTTCATACGTTATCTCCTTGCGTTTACTGTCGGCATAACTCTTCTGTCTCGACTGGGCTATCTTGAGTCTATCTCGAATCAGCTTGACCTTCTCTTCGGAGTCTCTGATAAGATCGGGACCAAAAAGTTTTCGGTCTCCAACACCATCCCATAGCAATGGTGTTCTACACCTCCTTCCGTATAGAGCTTCGAAAGGGGCCATCTTCAGACTGGTCTGATAGCTGTTGTTGTACGAGAACTCTGCGTATGGCAGATTGTCATCCCAGCTAGATCCATAGTCTAGCGCGCAAGCTCTCAACATGTCCTCCAGAATCTGATTGACTCTCTCTGTCTGTCCGTCTGTCTGCGGATGAAAAGCTGTACTGAATTCCAGCCTCGTACCCAAAGTTTCATGCAATTGATTCCAAAACTTTGAGGTAAATTGTGTTCCTCTATCTGACACGATACTCCTCGGAACTCCATGCAGACATACGATCCTGGTCATGTATATCTTGGCTAACTTAGCGCTGGTATATGTGGTCTTCACGGGAATGAAATGAGCTACCTTGGTCAAGCGATCAACCACTACCCAGATAGAATCATAACCTGAACGGGTCCTCGGTAATCCTGTGATAAAATCCATTCCAAGTTTTTCCCATTTCCACTCGGGTATCGGCAAAGGTTGAAGTAACCCTGCCGGCTTCTGATGTTCCGCCTTTACTCGCTGACAAACATCGCATACTGCTACGTACTCGGCAATATCCTTCTTCATACCTGTCCACCAGAAACTTTCCTTCAAATCCAGATACATCTTGGTGTTGCCTGGGTGAATCGAGTACGGTGAATCATGGGCATCCTGAAGAATTAACTTCCTGACCTCTAGGTGATTAGGCAATAGATGCGATCCTCAAACCATAAAGTTCCGTGCTCATCTTCACGAAAACCTTTCGCCTTTCCGTTACACATCTTTTCCTTTATCTCTGCAATTCCCTTGTCTGTCTTCTGGGCTTCACGGATTCTTTCGGTCAGAGTGGACTGTATATCCAAGGTGGCGACAAATCCTGTCGGTACTATCTCCAGTCGGAGCTCTCTGAGATCGTCGGCTAATTCCTGAGGTAATCCTCCAGCTATGAGGGTGTTCACATAACTTTTACGGCTCAAGGAATCTGCTACAACATTTGCCTTCCCTGGGTGATAATGCAATCTCATGTCATAGTCCTTGATCAATTCAAGCCATCTCCTCTGCCTGAGGTTCAATTCCTTCTGCGTGAAAATATACTTCAGGCTCTTATGATCCGTGTAAACATCACAACTGTTTCCGACAAGGAAATGTCTCCAGGTCTTGAGTGCGTGCACTACGGCAGCTAACTCCAAATTGTGTGTGGCATAATTCATCTCGTGAGGTCGTAGCTGTCTGGAGGTATAAGCTACAACTTTTCCTTCCTGCATGAGCACTCCTCCGAGTCCTTGACGAGAAGCATCACAATATACCTGGTAATCCTTGTGTATGTCCGGCAAAATTAGCACCGGGGCGGTAACCAAACGTTTCTTCAGCTCCTGAAAACTGGCTTCACAATCCTCGGTCCAAATGTACTTGGCTTCCTTCTTCAACAGCTCAGTCATGGGCTTGGCAATCTTGGAGAAATTCTCAATAAACCTCCGATAATATCCTGCGAGCCCGAGAAAACTGCGGACCTCCCTGACTGAGGTGGGGGACTGCCAGTTGGTGACCGATTCGACCTTGGTGGGGTCGACTACTATTCCTTCTCCTGAAATAACATGTCCGAGGAATCCGACTTCCTTCAGCCAAAATTCACATTTGCTGAACTTGGCATATAACTGATGTTCTCGGAGTTTCTCCAGAACTAGACGCAGATGTTCCTTATGCTCTTCCTCGCTCTTGGAGAAAACCAATATGTCATCGATGAACACCACGACAAACTTGTCCAGATATTCCATAAATACCTTGTTCATCATGCTCATGAAATACGCAGGGGCATTAGTTAATCCGAATGACATGACGGTATACTCATATAAACCATACCTGGTGGTGAAAGCTGTTTTGGGTATATCCTGTTCACGAATCTTCAACTGATGATACCCTGATCGAAGATCGATCTTGGAGAATACCTTGGCTCCAACTAGTTGATCAAATAAATCATTAATCATCGGCAGAGGGTACTTGTTCTTGATGGTCACACCGTTCAATGAACGATAATCCACAACCATTCTCAGGGTTCCATCCTTCTTCTCTACCAAAAGAACTGGGGCTCCCCAAGGTGACGAGCTTGGCCGAATATATCCCTTCTCCAATAGCTCCTTAATTTGCTTCTTGATCTCTTCCAAATCATTCGGGGGCATCCGATAGGGTCTCTTGGATATTGGGGCTGTGCCGGGCAATAACTCAATCAAAAACTCAATGTCTCTGTCTGGTGGCATTCCTGGTAATTCCTCTGGAAACACATCGGGAAAATCTTGCACTACGGGCACTTCCTCCTGAACAACACCCGTGAGGGAATTCACCCGATTCTTCATCGGTGTGCGTCTGGATACATACTTGATCCTCTTCTGCTCCGGGGTGGTGAGCAAAATCGTCTTGCGGGCACAGTCGATGTTTCCTTCAAACTTGGTCAACCAATCCATGCCTAGAATTACATCCAAACTCTGGGATTCCAATACTATGAGGTCTGCGGGAAAATCATGGTTTCCGATGTTGAGGGTCGAATGAAAGCCTAAGCCTGCCGTCATCTCTCCTCCTGGGGAAGTGACCTGAAGAGGGGTTCTAAGGGTTCTAGTGGGCAACCCTTACTTTTCCACAACTACCCTTGATATGAATGAATGTGTTGCACCGGAATCAAAGAGTACCAATACTGGATGTGAATTTAATAAAAACTTACCAACCACAGTGTCTGGCTGATCATAGACGTCCTCCACGTCAAGGTGATTCACCTGAGCACGAGGAAAAGGGTTGGGCTTCATTGCTGAGCTTCCATTGCCGTTGCCGTTTCCATTCCTCCGCTTGGCCTCCGGACAATCGGTGGCATAGTGTCCTGTCTTCTGGCACTTGAAACAGGTGATATGACTCAGATCCTTCTGAGCCGGAGCAGGACGGTGCTGGTTGCCATTGCCTCCATTTCCTGACTTGGAGTTGTTGTCGTGGTTGCGATTGTTCCCATTCCCTCCATGGTTATGTCCTCCATGATTATGTCCTCCGTGGGTGTGATGGGTATGTCCTCCCGAGTATGGGGTATAGCGGGGCTTCTGCTGAGCTCCGGAGTTGTACTTTCCCTGGCCATATTTCCGCTTGCGGCTATCAATCTACTGCTGCTTGCCTTCAAGTATGGTGGCCTTGTCTACCAGCTCCTGGTAGTTGTTGAAGGTAGCCACCATTAGCTGCATTCCTAGCTCATCATTGAGTCCCTCGAGAAACTTCTCTTGCTTTGCGACATCTGTGGCCACATCATCTGGGGCATAGCGAGATAATTTGCTGAACTCATCCACGTACTGCCCCACAGTACGGTTCCCCTGGCGTAAGTTGCGGAACTCACGCTTCTTCAGACTCATGGCTCCAGCTGAGACATGAGCGGTGCGGAAGGCCTGATGGAACTCAGCCCATGTCACGGTGGCGGCTGGATAAGTGGCGGTGTAGTTCTCCCACCAAGAAGCTGCAGGTCCATCAAGCTGATGTGCGGAAAAACGCACCTTCTCTGCATCTGTGCATCCAGCAGTGGCTAACTCCCTTCCGACCTTGCGGAGCCAATCATCGGCCACAATAGGCTCAGTGCTGCTAGAGAACACTGGCGGATTCAGCCTTAGGAAGCGGGTCAAGTTGTCAACAGGGGGTGGTGGCGGTGGATTGTTGTTGTTGTTGTTGTTGTTGTTGTTGTTGTTGTTGTTGTTGTTGTTGTTGTTCTGGTTCTGGATGAGCATCTGCATCAGGGCATTCTGCTGCTGGATCAGCTGGGTGAGCTCCGGCGGAAAGTTGAAACTGGGGTCACGTCTCGGAGGCATCTGGTGTTTTGGAGTGGATGAGAAATTAGAATAGAACAAGGGTCTAATGAGAAAATAGCACTACCCATATGAATGCACAATCATAATCACACCAATCATTTATTCATTCATCTCAAACAAGGTTCAATCTGGGATTACAAAAATCTCACGACTAATCGAAAATAACGGCCTAACTGATCGACGAAAAAATAAAATAACATGGCGGTCGACTAAATGTCTTCATCAATTATTCTTGCGTCCTTCGGTGCGGCTTCCTCTGGTGCGGCGTCTCCTCTTGCGGCTTCCTTCGGTGGAGCTCTCTTCATAATCCTGGTCATTGCTCACGAGGGGTCCATCATCTCCACTCGGAAAAAGGTCTTCTCCCAGGTCTATCTTCTCCTCCAGTGTGGCAATATATTTATCCCGGACCTCGATTCTATCCATAAAATCCTTGACTTCTTCTTCATGTTCAAGGAAGTCCGCGCGTGCTTTCTCCTCCAGTTCCAGTTCACGGAACAACAACCTCCTGTGTACCTTCGAGTTTCGGCGCGTCTGGATTTCCCGGTTCCTGATGAGACTCTCCAAGTCTTGGACATATGAAAGAATGGAGTCGTCCTCTATGGTACGGATGCTATCTCCATTCCTAGCTCTGCGAGAAATCATGGCGAGGTCTGATGGGTCGAGCTCGGCCCTGTACTCTTCTCGGAGATGTCCAAGTGCATGATAAATCGCCATATCTCTTCCAAGGATCCAAGTGAAATCGGTAAACTCAAAGTCAATGGGCTCTGAATGTCCTCCGAAGGTCCTCCCTGGAATGTGCACCTTAATCCTGTAGCGGGTACCGTCGGAAGTGCATTGGTAGGCTTCCCGGTGATTGAGGGCAGAGCAATCTTCAGCTTCTTCACGATCTGAACCAGCTTCTTGCCGAGAAGCATCGTCTCATCTGGCTGGCAAAACTCCGGTAGCAGAACTGGGGTGAGCTCGGCGGCCATCTAGAATGTTGAAAATCGGAGAGAAGTCAGAAATGAACATGGGAGAATTACGGAATGATCAGGACATAAAATAAAATAGTCTCTTCCTATGGCTTTCCGATCCTAGGGGTTACGTCCTACGGTCAGCGTGTGCTCTGAATACCATCTCTGTAGCGACCCGACCCAAAATCGGTCAAGTCTCTGTGTAGCTGTACCATCCCAAGATCATGCTGGCACACACAGTACATTGATGCAAAGATTCAAAGTTCAGTCACACCTGAATTTATTACACGATTTTCATATCAAGTCTTTATTACATCATAATAAATTCGGCCGAAGGCCAACTCATGAGAAATAAACTAAATAAAGCTGCGGAAGCGTAGACGAATAGCGAGTCCATCCGACTCCATAGGGCAATTGCCAAGCGTGGATCGTAGCCTCACTCCTGATCGGAAAACTCCTCTGCAACATAAGACGTTGCAGCCGTGTAGGTCAGCATTTTGAATATGCCGGCAAGTCATGAAGAGAGAACAACAATAAAATTACTAATACTATATGCAATTTGGCTGTGGGGCTCTAAGTTTCATTGTTTTGCGAAAAAGCCGGTTTTTCCCTACAACAAGGACTTGTTTGCAATTACTACAAAATGTTGGTAGTTATTGAGATGGTTCCACCAACCAATGTCTCATTCCCAATTATTAAATAACCCCTCAATTAATTTATTAAGTTCGGTGTTGAGATTTCCGAAATACTCCAATCCCAAAGGCTCATTTGTCCGTAACCGGGGACACGGCTAATCGATTAGGTTGCTACTCTGCAGAGGTTTGTGCACTTTACCCGCAAGAATCGTTCCCTCCTTTAAGTCTTCGCACTGCCTGGTGTTTGAAGACGGGACGAACGAAACAGGGTCTTCCGAAGAGTTCCTCTGGGCCACTGCCGGTGCCCATCCAATCCTACCGTTCTTCTACATCTCGTAGCACCGTCCGGCCAGAGTCACGCCTAGGGTCAACCCAGCCAGAGCCCATAATGGCTTGCGGCTGCACAGGTAAGCTTCCGGTCAATGGGGTATCCATCCGTCTCTTCGTGGCTGGGTGAAGCTTTCCGCAAGATGTCATGGCGCTTCTCCATGCATCCCGGTCATCCGCTGGTTTCTCCAGGGTGCCCGTCAACCGTCCTCCACCCAGTAGTGAATTTTGAAGTCCATCTTGAGCTTGATGTCATGGGGTTTTCATCATCTTGACTCTCGCATCTCCCTTATGAATCACTCAACCAACCCCATCTACGAGCATAGCAAAATAAACTACATCGTCCCGGGCATCGGTAACAAGGGAGATGGGTTCATCCTACCTCATGATACTACTCAAGAACATAACTTAACAAAATTCTCGTACTGCATGCATGGTGGGGAGGTATAACTCTAATGCAATACAATCATAAGTATTGTAAAAACATGATCAAATGAATTGCCTGGCTGACGGTCTTCGAAAGCTAGCGACTCGTAATAGCAGGCTTCGCACTCCGGGAATTCTACCGAGTCAAACAATAGCACAAATAAGTATAGCACAATATAACATAACAGCAAGTTGAAGTAAAACACCTAAGCAATCAAACCAAAACCAAAGAAAAAACTCGGAGAAAGCAAATCAAGGTTTTCATCATATCAAGCAACAACTAAGAAATAGTTTTACACAACTAAAACTTTTCTTAACAGAACCTAAGCATTGGTTTTGCTAACTAACAGAAGGTAAAACATCATAAAAACTAGTAGCAAAAAGAATCACATCAAAAGCTATTATAGAACTTCTATTATGCCTAAAACAATCCTAGCAAAGAAAATAAAATAAAAATGTATTCTACCGTACATAAAAGTTCCTCCTCTGTAGCTACAGAAACTAATCTAAAATAAACTATAACATAATAAAAATAAAATTATTTACTAACTAGAACAGTAGGAAAACAGTAGCTAGCTAAATAAACAAGAAAAACTTGATTTCGACATAAAACTAATTGTTTATTAAATCTAAAATACCCAAACAAGTTCCTACTGCTAGGCATGGTCAAAACTAAGCAGTAGCAAAAAGAATCACTAAAAAATAATAATCCTAACTCAATTTATGGCAGAAAACCTAATCTGTCTAAATCTAATATAAAACTATTTCTAATACTTTAAACATGGCTAAACATATTTTCTAAAGAAACTACAACAAATTTGCAAACTACCAAAAAAGAATCAACTAAAAATATATAAAAACCTAAGAGAAACAGATTTTACAAGATTGGAACTTTTCTGTTTTTAAAACAGAATGTAAATAACAGAAAAAAAAACTAATGGGCGCTATTGGGCTCGGGGTGGTGCGATCTGAAACTAAACCGCGCCCGGACGGAAATCAACAAAAACCTGCGCGGCTAATAACTAAACCGACCGATTCGATCTAATAAAAAAAACCGGAGAAAAATCGAACTACTAAAAATAAACCTAACCCTTCGCTATGATCTAATCTATGGCGTACATGCGAGATCTAACGATGGAGGGGAGTTCGGTGGCTTACAGCGCCGGTCGACGGCGAGGTGGGCTCGGGCGTTGGTGGCGGGGGTGCTCCAGTGGTCCGGGGCGGCGGCGAAGTCGTCGGGCGGGTGCGGCAGCTCGAGGGGAGGTCGGGGATGGAGTCAGTGGAGCTCGGGGGCGACTGTGGCGATCGGGGCAACGGCGGCGGCTCCCTGGTGAGCTGCAGCTCCGGCGGACGTCGGTCAAGCTTGGGGGCGACGGCTCCGACGGTTCCTGGGCGACGAGAGGATGTCAGGGAGGTGCGAGATGAAGTGGCGGTGCGGGTGGAGGAGCTTGGAGGTCGAGGGGTGGCTCACCGGCGGCGTAAGTGGCGGCGAACCGAGGTGGCGGCGGCGAGATGCGAACGGAGAGGGCGTGAGCTATGGTGGGTTTTGGGCTAGGGTTTTAGGGGGTTCGGGAGAGGAAGGGCGTAGGTATTTATAGGACATAAGCTTGCGCGAGGGGAAGGCTTCGGAGCGTGATCCCGGGAAGATCGCGGCGACGGGCGTGCTTCGGTTGTGCTCCGGCTTGGCAAGGCGTGGAGGAGGGGAAAGAAAGGAGCGGGCCCCGCTGGTCAGTGAGAGGGAGAGAGGTGAGACGGGTCGGGCAACCGAGGGGGAGAGGGTTCGGGCGCGACGCGGGTGGAGCAGGCAGGCTGGCGCGCGGGGCTGCGGCCTCGGCGACTGGGCCTGCTGGCCTGGCGCCTGGCGCGCGGGGTTGCGGCCTCGGCGCTTGTGGGCGGTGGCCTCGGCGACTGGGGTTGCTGGCCTGGCGCCTGGCGCGCGGGGTTTTTCCTTTTTTTTGAATTACCACAGAGAGAGAAAACTAATTATAGATAAACCTATAATATTTTTATATAGGACATATATATATATCAAAATTCTCAGGGGAAATTATCCTACAACGTAGACATTTTTCCAGGGGCAAAACTCAAACTAAGAAAAACATTTTCTGGAAGTCCCAAATAAAATTCAAATTTGAATTCAAACTTTTTGGCAATACTTTTCTTCTGACATTTTTGGAGTGTCATGTTAGCTCCTCTCATACTTTTGATCAAGTATTTGTCAGGGATATTTGAAATAAATTTCAATGCCAAATCAAGTTCAAATTCACAACAAAAACTCAACTGCCTCTGAAATTTTCAAATGCCACTCAATTTCAATCAAAATGCATAGATGCTTAGCTAATAATTGTAAAACATTCCAAATTGAAAATTTGGGATGTTACAAAAGCATCGCTCAAGCTTGGGGGAGGCTTAAATCAATGTTATATTCATGCCCCAATCATGAGCTCCCAAGAGAAATCATTATTCGGAATTTTTATGCCCGACTTTCTGATAACAATCGCACCATGCTTGATACTTCTTGTGTTGGCTCTTTTATGATGAAGACTATCGAATTCAAATGGGATTTATTGGATAGAATTAAACGCAACTCCGAAGATTGGGACCTCGACGAAGGTAAGGAGTCAGGTATGACACCTAAGTTTGATTGTGTTAAATCTTTTATGGATACCGATGTTTTCCGTAAGTTTAGCACTAAATATGGACTTGACTCTGAGATAGTAGCTTCTTTCTATGAATATTTTGCTGCTTATGTTGATCTCCCTAAGGAGAAGTGGTTTAAATATCACCCTCCCATAGAAGTAAAAGTAGCTGCACCTATTAAAGTTGAAGAAAAGACTATCACTTATAATGATCCTATTGTTCCTACTACTTATGTTGAGAAACCACCTTTACCTGTTAGAATAAAGGATCATGCTAAAGCTTCAGCTGTGGTCCGTAAAAGCAATATTAGAACTTATACACCTCCTGAGCAAATTAAAGTTGAACCTAATATTGCTATTGTTAAAGATCTCTTGTCTGATAATATCGATGGGCATGTTATTCATTTCCATGATGAAACTGCTTGAATTGCCAAACCTTGTGCTAAAGATAAACATAGACCTGTGGTAGGCATGCCTGTTATTTCTGTTAAAATAGGAGATCATTGTTATCATGGCTTATGTGATATGGGTGCCAGTGCTAGTGCTATACCTCATGACTTATACAAAGAAATTATGCATGATATTGCACCTGCTGAGATAGAAGATATTGATGTTACCATTAAGCTTGCCAATAGAGATACCATATCACCCATTGGAATTGTTAGAGATGTTGAAGTCTTGTGTGGGAAAACTAAATATCCTGCTGATTTTCTTGTTCTTGGTTCCCCACAAGATAGCTTTTGCCCCATTATATTTGGTAGACCCTTCTTGAATACTGTTAATGCTAAGATAGATTGCAAAAAGGATGTCGTTACTATTGGTTTGGGTGACATGTCTCATGAGTTTAATTTCTCTAAATTTAGTAGACAACACCGTGAAGAGGAATTGCCTAGTAAGGATGAAATAATTGGTCTTGCTTCTATTGCCGTACCTCCTAGTGATCCTTTAGAACAATATTTGCTAGACCATGAAAATGATATGTTTATGAATGAAAGAAGGGAAATAGATGAAGTATTCTTTAAACAGGAACCTATCCTGAAACACAATTTGTCTGTTGAAATCCTAGGGGATCCTCCTCCACCCAAGGGTGATCCCGTGTTTGAGCTTAAACCGTTACCTGATACTCTTAAATAGGCTTATCTTGATGAAAAGAAGATATATCATGTTATTATTAGTGCTAACCTTTCAGAGCATGAAGAAGAGAGATTATTGAAAACTCTGAAGAAGCACTGTGCTGCTATTGGATATACTCTTGATGATCTTAAGGGCATCAGTCCCACTCTATGTCAACATAAAATAAATCTGGAGAAAGATGCCAAACCAGTTCGTGATCATCAACGACGGCTGAATCCTAAAATGAAAGAAGTGGTAAGAAAGGAAATACAAAGCTCGTTGAGGCAGGTATAATTTATCCCGTTGCTGATAGTCAGTGGGTAAGTCCTGTCCATTTTGTTCCTAAGAAGGAAGGTATTACTGTCGTTCCTAATGATAAAGATGAATTGATTCTGCAAAGAATTATTACAGGTTAGGATGGTAATTGATTTCCGCAAATTAAATAAGGCTACTAAAAAGGATCATTACCCCTTACCTTTTATCGATCAAATGCTAGAAAGATTATCCAAACATACACATTTTTGCTTTCTAGATGGTTATTCTGGTTTCTCTCAAATACCTGTGTCAGCTGATGATCAATCAAAGACCACTTTTACTTGCCCTTTCGGTACTTTTGCTTATAGATGTATGCCTTTTGGTTTATGTAATGCACCTGCTACCTTCCAAAGATGCATGATGGCTATATTCTCTGACTTTTGTGAAAAGATTTGAGAGGTTTTCATGGACGACTTCTCCGTCTATGGATCCTCTTTTGATGATTGCTCGAGCAACCTTGATCGAGTTTTGCAGAGATGTGAAGAAACTAATCTTGTCTTGAATTGGGAAAAGTGCCACTTTATGGTTAATGAAGGTATTGTCTTGGGGCATAAAGTTTCTGAAAGAGGTATTGAAGTTGATAAAGCCAAGGTTGATGCTATTGAAAAGATGCCCTGTCCCAAGGACATCAAAGGTATAAGAAGTTTCCTTGGTCACACCGGTTTTTATAGGAGGTTCATTAAGGACTTCTCAAAAATTTCTTGGCCTCTGACTAATTTATTACAAAAAGATATACCATTTGTCTTTGATGATGATTGTGTAGAAGCATTTGAAATACTTAAGAAAGCATTGATCTCTGCACCTATTGTTCAGCCACCTGATTGGAATTTACCCTTTGAAATTATGTGTGATGCTAGTGATTATGCTGTAGGTGTTGTTCTAGGGCAAAGAGTTGATAAGAAATTAAATGTTATCCAATATGCTAGTAAAACTCTAGACAATGCTCAAAGAAATTATGCTACTACTGAAAAGGAATTCTTAGCAGTCGTATTTGCCTATGATAAGTTCAGACCTTATATTGTTGATTCTAAAGTAACTATTCACACTGATCATGCTGCTATTAAATATCTTATGGAAAAGAAAGATGCTAAACCTAGACTTATTAGATGGGTTCTCTTGCTTCAAGAATTTGATTTGCATATTATTGATAGAAGGGAGCTGCGAACCCCGTTGCAGACAACTTGTCTAGGTTAGAAAATGTTCTTGATGACCCACTACCTATTGATGATAGCTTTCCGGATGAGAAATTAAATGTCATAAATGCTTCTTGTACTGCTCCATGGTATGCTGATTATGCTAATTATATTGGTGCTAAATTTATACCACCTAGTTTCACATACCAGCAAAAGAAAAAGTTTTTCTATGATTTGAGACATTACTTTTGGGATGACCCACATCTTTATAAAGAAGGAGTAGATGGTGTTATTAGACGTTGTGTACCTGAGCATGAACAGGAACAGATCCTACGCAAGTGTCACTCCGAGGCTTATGGAGGACACCACGCTGGAGCTAGAACTGCACATAAGGTATTGCAATCCGGTTTTTATTGGCCTACTCTCTTCAAGGATGCCCGTAAGTTTGTCCTATCTTGTGATGAATGTCAAAGAATTGGTAATATTAGTAGACGTCAAGAAATGCCTATGAACTATTCACTTGTTATTGAACCATTTGATGTTTGGGCTTTGATTATATGGGACCTTTTCCTGCCTCTAACGGATATACACATATTTTAGTTGCTGTTGATTACGTTACTAAGTGGGTAGAAGCTATTCCAACTAGTAGTGCTGATCATAACAACTCTATTAAGATGCTTAAAGAAGTTATTTTTCCGAGGTTTGGAGTCCCTAGATATTTAATGACTGATGGTGGTTCACATTTTATTCATGGTGCTTTTCGTAAAATGCTTGCTAAGTATGATGTTAATCATAGAATTGCATCTCCTTATCACCCGCAGTCTAGTGGTCAAGTAGAATTGAGTAACCGAGAGCTCAAATTAATTTTGCAAAACACTGTTAATAGATCTTGAAAGAATTGGTCCAAGAAACTTGATGATGCATTATGGGCCTATAGAACTGCATATAAAAATCCTATGGGTATGTCTCCGTATAAAATGGTTTATGGCAAAGCATGTCACTTACCTCTCGAACTAGAACATGGCTTATTGGGCTATTAAAGAGCTCAGTTATGATTTCAAACTTGCCGGTGAGAAGAGGTTATTTGACATTAGCTCACATGATGAATGGAGAACCCAGGCCTATGAGAATGCCAAATTGTTTAAAGAAAAAGTTAAAAGATGGCATGACAAAAGAATACAAAAGCGTGAGTTTAATGTAGGTGATTATGTATTGCTATACAACTCCCGTTTAAGATTTTTTGCAGGAAAACTTCTCTCTAAATGGGAAGGCCCTTACGTTATCGAGGAGGTCTATCATTCCGGTGCCATAAAAATCAACAACTTCGAAGGCACAAATCCGAAGGTGGTGAACGGTCAAAGAATTAAACATTATATCTCAGGTAATCCTATAAATGTGGAAACCAATGTTATTGAAACCGTAACCCCGTAGGAATACATAAGGGACACTTTTCGGAACGTTTCAGACTCCGAAAAGGAATAGGTATGTGGTACGGTAAGTAAACCGACTCCAAAACAGTTTTTATGGCAATATTTCTCCGTTTTGGAATATTTAGAAAAATAGAAAAATAAGATACAGTCCGGGAAGGACACGAGGCCTCCACGAGGGTGGAGGGCGCGCCCCCCTACCTCGTGGGCACCTCGTGTGCTCTCCGGACTCCGTTTTCTTGCACGATACGTATTTTGGTCGGTAAAAATTCATTATATAATCTCCCGAAGGGTTTGACTCCCGTATCACGCAATTATCCTCTGTTTTCTTTTCAAGCTGTCCTGCTGCAGATTAGAGCAACATGTCGTCCCAGGATTCTGAAGGAGAAAGCTATGTGGCTGATTACCTTCCAAATCCCAAGGTCTATGGAGATGTGGAGCATTGTGGTTGGACTACGGAAGAAGAAGAGGACTATGAACCCAAGAGGAGGGAGGAGACGAGCTCAGATGAAGATGAAGTCCCATTACCTCAACCTGGGGACATGCACATGGAGTTCAAAAAGTCAAGCCTCCCTGATAGAGCAAAGAAACTTAAGATCGAGTTTATCCCTTTTCGTCTCTTGCAGGAAAACAAGCAGGAACTATGCAAAAAGATATTAAGCCTGGAGCAGGAAATTGATGACCCGAGGGATCAAAATTCTGTCCTCAAGCGCAAATTAAGGATGAAGCCTACGCCATCAACTAAACCATCATCTCCATCACCTCCGAAGAAGGAGACATAATCACATGGGTATGGGCACTCCCCTTGGCAACTGCCAAGCTTGGGGGAGGTGCCCCGGTATCGTATCACAACCACATCTCCTATCTTTACCTTTTTCTTAGTTCGATCCTATTTAGTAGTATCTTGATCTAGTAGAATAAAAGTTTTGGTATGATCTAGTTTTGAGTTTTGCTTTATGATCTCTCTATGTAATCGAGTCCGTGAGCTATATATAATAAAGATTAGTGTTGAGTCAAGGGCTTGATTATCTTGCTATGATCTTGAGGGAATAAAAGAAAAGAGAAAAGAATAAAAAGAAACAAAGAGATCATATTGATCTTATTGAGAGTAATGACTTCACATAGAAAGAGTATGATGATTAAAAATTATTGAGAGTTGACAAACATAGCTTTGGTCATCGTTGCAATTAATAGGAAGTAATAAAGAAAGAGAGGTTTCACATATAAATATACTATCTTGGACATCTTTTATGATTGGGAGCACTCATTAAAATATGACATGCTAAAGAGTTGATGTTGGACAAGGAAGACAACGTAATGGGTTATGTTTTCTTATATCTGAGATAAAGTATATTGTCATGGATCATCCAACATGTTGAGCTTGCCTTTCCCCCTCATGCTAGCCAAATTCTTTGCACCAAGTAGAGATACTACTTGTGCTTCCAAAAACCCTTAAACCAGTTTTGCCATGAGAGTCCACCATATCTACCTATGGATTGAGTAAGATCCTTCAATTAAGTTGTCATCGGTGCAAGCAATAAAAATTGCTCTCTAAATATGTATGATTGATTGGTGTGGAGGAAATAAGCTTTATACGATCTTGTGATGTGGAAGAAATAAAAGCGACAGACTGCATAATAAAGGTTCATATCACAAGTGGCAATATAAAGTGACGTTCTTTCGCATTAAGATTTTGTGCATCCAACCCTGAAAGCGCATGGTAACCTCTGCTTCCCTCTGCGAAGGGCCTATCTTTTACTATTATCTTTTACCTTATGCAAGAGTCATGGTGATCTTCACCTTTCCTTTTTATATTTTATCCTTTGGCAAGCACAGTGTGTTGGAAAGATCCTGATAGATATATCTAACTGGATGTACGTTAGCATGAACTATTATTGTTGACATTACCCTTGAGGTAAAAGGTTGGAAGGCGAAACTATAAGCCCCTATCTTTCTCTGTGTCCGGTTAAAACTCCGTAACCACAAGTATTGCGTGAGTGTTAGCAATTATGAAAGACTAAATGATAGTTGAGTATGTGGACTTGCTAGAAAGCTCTGACATAGACTCTTTCCGATGTTATGATAAATTGCAATTGCTTCAATGACTGAGATTATAGTTTGTTAGTTCTCAATAAAGTTTCTGATTCATACTTTGCATTGTGAATAGATTATTACTTGAGCATAAGAAATCATATGACATTATCCATATATGTTGCTGTTATGAGAATAATCATGATGCCCTCATGTCCGTATTTTATTTTATCGACACCTCTACCTCTAAACATGTGGACATATTTATCGTTATCAGCTTTCGCTTGAGGACAAGCGAGGTCTAAGCTTGGGGGAGTTGATACGTCCATTTTGCATCATGCTTTTATGTCGATATTTATTGCATTATGGGCTGTTATTACACATTATGTCACAATACTTATGACTATTCTCTCTTATTTTACAAGGTATACATAAGGAGGGAGAATGCCGGCAGCTAGAATTCTGGGCTGGAAAAGGAGCAAATATTAGAGACCTATTCTGCACAACTCCAAAAGTCCTGAAACTCCACGAAAGTTATTTTTGGAAATAATAAAAAATATTGAGCGGAAGAAATACGTCAGGGGGGCCTCCACCTGGCCACGAGGGTGGGGGCGCGCCCTACCCCCTGGGCGCGCCCCCCTACCTCGAGGGCCCCCTGTTGGCCCTCCGATGCCCATCTTTTGCTATATGAAGTCTTTCGTCCGAAGAAAAATCATAAGCAAGCTTTCAGGACGAGACGCCACGAGGCGGAACCTTGGCGGAACTAATCTAGGGCTCCGGCAGAGCTGTTCTGCCGAGGACACTTCGCTCCAGGAGGGGGAAATCATCGCCATCGTCAACACCAACGCTCCTCTCATCGGGAGAGGGCAATCTCGATCAACATATTCACCAGCACCATCTCCTCTCAAACCCTAGTTCATCTCTTGTATCCAATTCTTGTCTCTAAGTCTGGGATTGGTACCTGTAGGTTGCTAGTAGTGTTGATTACTCCTTGTAGTTGATGCTAGTTGGTTTATTTGGTGGAAGATCATATGTTCAGATCCTATATACATATTAATACTCCTCTGATTATGAACATGAATATGCTTTGTGAGTAGTTACGTTTGTTCCTGAGGACACGGGAGAAGTCTTGCTATTAGTAGTCATGTGAATTTGGTATTCGTTCGATATTTTGATGAGATGTATGTTGTCTATCCTCTAGTGGTGTTATGTAAACGTCGACTACATAACACTTCACCATTATTTGGGCCTAGATGAAGGCATTGGGAAGTAATAAGTAGATGATGGGTTGCTAGAGTGACAGAAGCTTAAACCCTAGTTTATGCGTTGCTTCGTAAGGGGCTGATTTGGATCCATATGTTTCATGCTATGGTTAGGTTTACCTTAATACTTTTTTTGTAGTTGTGGATGCTTGCAATAGAGGTTAATCATAAGTGGGATGCTTGTTCAAGTAAGGACAGCACCCAAGCACCGGTCCACCCACATATCAAATTATCAAAGTACCGAACGCGAATCATATGAACGTGATGAAACCTAGCTTGACGATAATTTCCATGTGTCCTCGCGAGCGTTTTCCTTTATATAAGAGTTTGTCCAGGCTTGTCCTTTGCTACAAAAAGGATTGGGCCACCTTGCTGCACAGTATTTACTTTTGTTACTTGTTGCTCGTTACAAATTATCCTATCACAAAACTATCTGTTACCTATTATTTCAGTGCTTGCAGAAAATACCTTGCTGAAAACCGCTTATCATTTCCTTCTGCTCCTCGTTGGGTTCGACACTCTTACTTATCGAAAGGACTACGATAGATCCCCTATACTTGTGGGTCATCAGTGCTCTCCTCATTTATTCCCTGACGTGCACTCCAAGTCCCCTGGATTGCTTTCGTTCCAAAAATCACGTTCCCGAAGGTTTCATTCCGTTTTGGACTCCGTTTGATATTCCTTTTCTGCGAAACACTGAAACAAGGGAAAAAACAGAAACTGGCACTGGGCTCTGGGTCAATAGGTTAGTCCCAAAAGTAATATAAAAGTGCATAGTAAAGCCCATAAAACATCTAAGATGGATAATATAATAGCATGGAACAATCAAAAATTATAGATACGTTGGAGACGTATCAGCATAGAAAACCTTCTTGCTACCTCTTGAGCACTGTGTTGGTTTTCCCTTGAAGAGGAAAGGGTGATGCAGCAAAGTAGCGTAAGTATTTCCCTCAGTTTTTGAGAACCAAGGTATCAATCCAGTAGGAGGCTACACACGAGTCCCTCGCACCTACACAAACAAATAAATCCTCGCAACCAATGCGATAAGGGGTTGTCAATCCCTACACGGTCACTTACGAGAGTGAGATCTGATAGATATGATAAGATAATATTTTTGGTATTTTTGTGATAAAGATGCAAAGTAAAATAAAAGGCAACGGAAATAGCTAAGTGTTGGAAGATTAATATGATGGAAAATAGACCCCGGGGCCATAGGTTTCACTAGTGGCTTCTCTCGAGAGCATAAGTATTTACGGTGGGTGAACAAATTACTGTTGAGCAATTGACATAATTGAGCATAGTTATGAGAATATCTAAGCATGATCATGTATATAGGCATCACGTTCGAGACAAGTAGACCGACTCCTGCCTGCATCTACTACTATTACTCCACACATCGACCGCTATTCAGCATGCATCTAGAGTATTAAGTTCATAAGAACAGAGTAACGCTTTAAGCAAGATGACATGATGTAGAGGGATAAACTCATGCAATATGATATAAACCCCATCTTGTTATCCTTGATGGCAACAATACAATACGTGCCTTGCTGCCCCTACTGTCACTGGAAAGGACACCGCAAGATTGAACCCAAAGCTAAGCACTTCTCCCATTGCAAGAAAGATCAATCTAGTAGGCCAAACCAAACTGATAATTCGAAGAGACTAGCAAAGATAACCAATCATACATAAAAGAATTCAGAAGATTCAAATATTGTTCATAGATAAACTTGATCATAAACCCACAATTCATCGGTCTCAACAAACACACCGCAAAAGAAGATTACATCGAATAGATCTCCACAAGAGAGGGGGAGAACATTGTATTGAGATCCAAAAAGAGAGAGGAAGTCATCTAGCTAATAACTATGGACCCGAAGGTCTGAGGTAAACTACTCACACTTCATCGGAGAGGTTATGGTGTTGATGTAGAAGCCCTCCGTGATCGATGCCCCCTCCGGCGCAGCTCCGGAATAGGCCCCAAGATGGGATTTCACGGGTACAGAAGGTTGCGGCGGTGGAATTAGGTTTTTGGATCCGTATCTGGTAGTTTGGGGGTACGTAGGTATATATAGGAGGAAGGAGTACGTCGGTGGAGCAACGTGGGGCCCACGAGGGTGGAGGGCGCGCCTAGGGGGTAGGCGCGCCCCCTACCTCGTGGCTTCCTGGTAGCTTTCTTGACGTAGGGTCCAAGTCCTCTAGATCACGTTCGTTCCGAAAATCACGTTCGTTCCGAAAATCACGTTCCCGAAGGTTTTATTCCGTTTGGACTCCGTTTGATATTCTTTTTCTGCGAAACTCTGAAATAGGCAAAAAAACAGCAATTCTGGGCTGGGCCTCCGGTTAATAGGTTAGTCCCAAAAATAATATAAAAGTGTATAATAAAGCCCAATAATGTCCAAAACAGAAGATAATATAGCATGGAGCAATCAAAAATTATAGATACGTTGGAGACGTATCAAGCATCCCCAAGCTTAATTCATGCTCGTCCTCGAGTAGGTAGATGATAAAAACAGAATTTTTGATGTGGAATGCTACTTGGCATAATTTCAATGTAATTCTTCTTAATTATGGTATGAATATTCAGATCCGAAAGATTCAAGATAAAAGTTCAATATTGACATAAAATAATAATACTTCAAGCATACTAACTAAGCAATTATGTCCTCTCAAAATAACATGGCCAAAGAAAGTTCATCCCTACAAAATCATATAATTTAGTCATGCTCCATTTTCGTCACACAAGAATGCTCTCATCATGCACAACCCCGATGACAAGCCAAGCAATTGTTTCATACTTTAGTAATCTCAAACTTTTTCAACCTTCAGGCAATACATGAGCGTGAGCCATGGATATAGCACTATGGGTGGAATAGAATATGATGATGGGGGTTATGTGGAGAAGACAAAAAAGGAGAAAGTCTCACATCAACGAGGCTAATCAATGAGCTATGGGGATGCCCATCGATTGATGTTAATGCAAGGAGTAGGGATTGCCATGCAACGGATGCACTAGAGCTATAAATATATGAAAGCTCAACAAAAGAAACTAAGTGGGTGTGCATCCAACTTGCTTGCTCACGAAGACCTAGGGCACTTGAGGAGGCCCATTGTTGGAATATACAAGCCAAGTTCTATAATGAAAAATTCCCACTAGTATATGAAAGTGACAAAACAAGAGACTCTCTATTATGAAGATCATGGTGCTTTTAATCTTCATAATAGAGAGTCTCTTGTTTTGTCACTTTCATATACTAGTGGGAATTTTTCATTATAGAACTTGGCTTGTATATTCCAACAATGGGCCTCCTCAAGTGCCCTAGGTCTTCGTGAGCAAGCAAGTTGGATGCACACCCACTTAGTTTCTTTTGTTGAGCTTTCATATATTTATAGCTCTAGTGCATCCGTTGCATGGCAATCCCTACTCCTTGCATTAACATCAATCGATGGGCATCCCCATAGCTCATTGATTAGCCTCGTTGATGTGAGACTTTCTCCTTTTTTGTCTTCTCCACATAACCCCCATCATCATATTCTATTCCACCCATAGTGCTATATCCATGGCTCACGCTCATGTATTGCGTGAAGGTTGAAAAAGTTTGAGATTACTAAAGTATGAAACAATTGCTTGGCTTGTCATCGGGGTTTGTGCATGATGAGAGCATTCTTGTGTGACGAAAATGGAGCATGACTAAACTATATGATTTTGTAGGGATGAACTTTCTTTGGCCATGTTATTTTGAGAGGACATAATTGCTTAGTTAGTATGCTTGAAGTATTATTATTTTTATGTCAATATTGAAATTTTATCTTGAATCTTTCGGATCTGAATATTCATACCACAATTAAGAAGAATTACATTGAAATTATGCCAAGTAGCACATCCATTTGCCAAATTTCATAATCATAAAATGCGGCAATTTCTAACATGATTCGGACAGACTTAAGCATCGCTACGGGTGAGAAGGTCTCATCGTAGTCAATCCCTTGAACTTGTCGAAAACCTTTTGCAACAAGTTGAGCTTTATAGACAGTAATATTACCGTCAGCGTCAGTCTTCTTCTTGAAAATCCATTTATTCTCGATGGCTTGCCGATCATTGGGCAAATCAACCAAAGTCCATACTTTGTTCTCATACATGGATCCCATCTCAGATTTCATGGCCTCAAGCCATTTTGCGGAATCTGGGCTCACCATCGCTTCTTCATAGTTCGTAGGTTCGTCATGGTCTAGTAACATAACCTCCAGAACAGGATTACCGTACCACTCTGGTGCGGATCTTACTCTGGTTGACCTACGAGGTTCAGTAACAACTTGATCTGAAGTTTCATGATCATCATCATTAACTTCCTCACTAATTGGTGTAGGTGTCACAGAAACCGGTTTCTGTGATGAACTACTTTCCAATAGGGGAGCAGGTACTGTTACCTCATCAAGTTCTACTTTCCTCCCACTCACTTCTTTCGAGAGAAAATCCTTCTCTAGAAAGGATCCATTCTTAGCAACGAATGTCTTGCCTTCGGATCTGTGATAGAAGGTGTACCCAACAGTTTCCTTTGGGTATCTTATGAAGACACATTTCTCAGATTTGGGTTCGAGCTTATCAGGTTGAAGTTTTTTCACATAAGCATCGCAGCCCCAAACTTTAAGAAACGACAACTTTCGTTTCTTGCCAAACCATAGTTCATAAGGCATCGTCTCAACGGATTTTGATGGTGCCCTATTTAACGTGAATGCGGTCGTCTCTAAAGCATAACCCCAAAATGATAGCGGTAAATCAGTAAGAGACATCATAGATCGCACCATATCTAGTAAAGTACGATTACGACGTTCGGACACACCATTACGCTGTGGTGTTCCGGGTGGCGTGAGTTGCGAAACTATTCTGCATTGTTTCAAATGTAGACGAAACTCGTAACTCAAATATTCTCCTCCACGATCAGATCGTAGAAACTTTATTTTCTTGTTACGATGATTTTCAACTTCACTCTGAAATTCTTTGAACTTTTCAAAAGTTTCAGACTTATGTTTCATTAAGTAGATATACCCATATCTGCTTAAATCATCTGTGAAGGTGAGAAAATAACGATACCCGCCGCGAGCTTCAACATTCATTGGACCACATACATCAGTATGTATGATCTCCAATAAATCAGTTGCTCGCTCCATAGTTCCGGAGAACGGCGTTTTAGTCATCTTGCCCATGAGGCATGGTTCGCAAGTACCAAGTGATTCATAATCAAGTGATTCCAAAAGTCCATCAGTATGGAGTTTCTTCATGCGCTTTACACCAATATGACCCAAATGGCAGTGCCACAAATAAGTTGCACTATCATTATCAACTCTGCATCTTTTGGCTTCAACATTATGAATATGTGTATCACTACTATCGAGATTCATCAAAAATAGACCACTCTTCAAGGGTGCATGACCATAAAAGATATTACTCATATAAATAGAACAATCATTATTCTCTGATTTAAATGAATAACCGTCTCGCACCAAACAAGATCCAGATATAATGTTCATGCTCAACGCTGGCACCAAATAACAATTATTTAGGTCTAATACTAATCCCGAAGGTAGATGTAGAGGTAGCGTGCCGACGGTGATCACATCGACTTTGGAACCGTTTCCCACGCGCATCGTCACCTCGTCCTTAGCCAGTGTCCACTTAATCCGTAGTCCCTGTTTCGAGTTGCAAATATTAGCAACAGAACCAGTATCAAATACCCAGGTGCTACTGCGAGCTCTGGTAAGGTACACATCAATAACATGTATATCACATATACCTTTGTTCACCTTGCCATCCTTCTTATCCGCCAAATACTTGGGGCAGTTCCGCTTCCAGTGACCAGTCTGCTTGCAGTAGAAGCACTCAGTCTCAGGCTTAGGTCCAGACTTGGGTTTCTTCTCTTGAGCAGCAACTTGTTTGCTGTTCTTCTTGAAGTTCCCCTTCTTCTTTCCTTTGCCATTTTTCTTGAAACTGGTGGTCTTATTGACCATCAACACTTGATGCTCCTTTTTGATTTCTACCTCCGCAGCCTTTAGCATTGCGAAGAGCTCGGGAATCGTCTTATCCATCCCTTGCATGTTATAGTTCATCACAAAGCTCTTGTAGCTTGGTGGCAGTGATTGAAGAATTCTGTCAATGACGCTATCATCCGGAAGATTAACTCCCAGTTGAATCAAGTGATTGTTATACCCAGACATTCTGAGTATATGCTCACTGACATAACTATTCTCCTCCATCTTGCAGCTATAGAACTTATTGGAGACTTCATATCTCTCAATCCGGGCATTTGCTTGAAATATTAACTTCAACTCCTGGAACATCTCATATGCTCCATGATGTTCAAAACGTCGTTGAAGTCCCGGTACTAAGCCGTAAAGCATGACACACTGAACTATCGAGTAGTCATCAGCTTTGCTCTGCCAGACGTTCATAACATCTGGTGTTGCTCCTGCGGCAGGTTTGGCACCTAGCGGTGCTTCCAGGACGTAATTCTTCTGTGCAGCAATGAGGATAATTCTCAAGTTACGGGCCCAGTCCGTGTAATTGCTACCATCATCTTTCAACTTTGCTTTCTCAATGAACGCATTAAAATTCAACGGAACAACAGCACGAGCCATTTATCTACAACAAACATAGACATGCAAAATACTATCAGGTACTAAGTTCATGATAAATTTAAGTTCAATTAATCATAGGGCCAATTCCAGTTGTGCCCCTAACTCGAACCCACTACTCAGTTTTGCCCCTAATTTTCACGTATGCTCAGTTTTGCCCCTCCGCCGTTAGTGTCACTTATAGAAATGCCCTCCGTTACCGTCCGGTCAAAGTACTTTGACCATCCAGAAAAAAATAGCAAAAAAATCAAAAAAAATATGAAATTTTGTGTGATCGAAGATAGTCATGTCCGCAAGGCGCGTGCAAACTTTTGTGTTGGTTGGACACTCCGGGAGCTCGTCGCAAAGGAAAACAAAAATAATTTATGCCTATGAACAATAAATTCAAAAAAATAGCAAAAAATTTCAAAAAAAAAATTAAATTTATTTGGCGTCAAAGAGGCTTGAGTGCACAAGGTGCTTGCAAGTTTTGGTGATCAAATGATGTACGAGGCGCTCTAGAGAAAAAAAACAAAATAGTGCTTTTTCAAAGTTTTTTTGAGCTAAAATTTGTTTTTTTCTCCACGAGCTCCTACAATGTCCAAACACAACAAAAATGTGCACACATCTTGCGCACTTGAGTATCTTCAGTCCCACGAAATTTTTTATTTTTTTTAATTTACTATTCACATGCGTACAAAATTTATGTTTTCCTTTGCCACGAGCTCCCAGGGTGTTCGAACGGCATGAAAATTTGTACACACCTTGCAGACATGAGTATCTTCAATCCACAAAGTTTCAATTTTTTATTTTTTTGCTACTTTTTCAGGACGGTCAAAGACCTTTGACCGGACGGTAACGGCAGAGAAGGGCATTTCTATAACTGAAACTAACGGCGGAGGGGCAAAACTGAGCATACCTAAAAAATAGGGGCGAAACTGAGTAATGGGTTTGAGTTAAGGGCATAGATGTAAATGTCCCTTAATCATATTACTTAAGAACTCCCACTTAGATAGACATCCCTCTAATCATCTAAGTGATCACGTGATCCAAATCAACTAAACCATAACCGATCATCACGTGAAATGGAGTAGTTTTCAATGGTGAACATCACTATGTTGATCATATCTACTATATGATTCACGCTCGACCTTTCGGTCTCAGTGTTCCGAGGCCATATCTGCATATGCTAGGCTCGTCAAGTTTAACCTGAGTATTCTGCGTGTGCAAAACTGGCTTGCACCCGTTGTAGATGGACGTAGAGCTTATCACACCCGATCATCACGTGGTGTCTGGGCACGACGAACTTTGGCAACGGTGCATACTCAGGGAGAACACTATTATCTTAAAATTTAGTGAGAGATCATCTTATAATGCTACAGTCAATCAAAGCAAGATAAGATGCATAAAATATAAACATCACATGCAATCAATATAAGTGATATGATATGGCCATCATCATCTTGTGCTTGTGATCTCCATCTTCGAAGCACCGTCATGATCACCATCATCACCGGCGCGACACCTTGATCTCCATCGTAGCATCGTTGTCGTCTCACCAACTTATGCTTCTACGACTATCGCTACCGCTTAGTGATAAAGTAAAGCATTACAGGGCGTTTGCATTGCATACAATAAAGCGACAACCATATGGCTCCTGCCAGTTGCCGATAACTCGGTTACAAAACATGATCATCTCATACAATAAAATATAGCATCATGCCTTGACCATATCACATCACAACATGCCCTGCAAAAACAAGTTAGACGTCCTCTACTTTGTTGTTGCAAGTTTTACGTGGCTGCTACGGGCTGAGCAAGAACCGTTCTTACCTACGCATCAAAACCACAACGATAGTTCGTCAAGTTAGTGTTGTTTTAACCTTCTCAAGGACCGGGCGTAGCCACACTCGGTTCAACTAAAGTTGGAGAAACTGGCACCCGCCAGCCACCTGTGTGCAAAGCACGTCGGTAGAATCGGTCTCGCGTAAGCGTACGCGTAATGTTGGTCCGGGCCGCTTCATCCAACAATACCGCCGAACCAAAGTGTGACATGCTGGTAAGCAGTATGACTTGTATCGCCCACAACTCACTTATGTTCTACTCGTGCATATAACATCAACGCATAAAACCAGGCTCGGATGCCACTGTTGGGGAACGTAGTAATTTCAAAAAATTCCTACGCACACGCAAGATCATGGTGATGCATAGCAACGAGAGGGGAGAGTGTTGTCTACGTACCCTCGTAGACCGTAAGAGGAAGCGTTAGCACAACACGGTTGATGTAGTCGTACGTCTTCACGATCCGACCGATCAAGTACCGAACGCACGACACCTCCGAGTTCAGCACACGTTCAGCCCGATGACGTCCCTCGAACTCCAATCCAGCCGAGTGTTGAGGGAGAGTTTCGTCAGCATGACGGCGTGGTGACGATGATGATGTTCTACCGACGCAGGGCTTCGCCTAAGCACCGCTACGATATTATCGAGGTGGACTATGGTGGAGGGGGGCACCGCACACGGCTAAAAGATCAATGATCAATTGTTGTGTCTCTAGGGGGTGCCTCCCTCCCCGTATATAAAGGAGTGGAGGAGGGGGAGGGGCCAGCCACCCTTGGCGTGCCCCATGAGGAGTCCTACTCCCACCGGGAGTAGGACTCCCCCCCCCCCTTCCATGTTGGAGTAGGAGAGGAGAGGGAAGGAGAGAGAGGGGGAAAGGAAAGGGGGGGCGCCGCCCCCCCTCCTTGTCCAATTCGGACTTGGGGGGAGGGGCGCGCGGCTGCCCCTTGGCCGCCTCTCCTCTTCCACCACTTGGGCCCATGAGGCCCAATAACCTTCGGGGGGGTTCCGGTAACCCCCCGGTACTCCGGTATTTATCCGATAACCCCCGGAACCATTCCGGTGTCCGAATATAGTCGTCCAATATATCAATCTTCATGTCTCGACCATTTCGAGACTCCTTGTTATGTCCGTGATCACATCCGGGACTCCGAACTACCTTCGGTACATCAAAACACATAAACTCATAATATAACCGTCATCGAACTTTAAGCGTGCGGACCCTACGGGTTCGAGAACTATGTAGACATGACCGAGACACGTCTCCGGTCAATAACCAATAGCGGAACCTGGATGCTCATATTGGCTCCCACATATTCTACGAAGATCTTTATCGGTCAAACCGCATAACTACATACGTTGTTCCCTTTGTCATCGGTATGTTACTTGCCCGAGATTCGATCGTCGGTATCTCAATACCTAGCTCAATCTCGTTACCGGCAAGTCTCTTTACTCGTTCTGTAATACATCATCCCGCAACTAACTCATTAGTTGCAATGCTTGCAAGGCTTAAGTGATGTGCATTACCGAGTGGGCCCAGAGATACCTCTCCGACAACCAGAGTGACAAATCCTAATCTCGAAATACGCCAACCCAACAAGTACCTTTGGAGACACCTGCAGAGCACCTTTATAATCACCCAGTTACGTTGTGACGTTTGGTAGCACACAAAGTGTTCCTCCGGTAAATGGGAGTTGCATAATCTCATAGTCATAGGAACATGTATAAGTCATGAAGAAAGCAATAGCAACATACTAAACGATCAAGTGCTAAGCTAACAGAATGGGTCAAGTCAATCACATCATTCTCCTAATGATGTGACCCCGTTAATCAAATGACAACTCTTTGTCCATGGCTAGGAAACATAACCATCTTTGATCAACGAGCTAGTCAAGTAGAGGCATACTAGTGACACTCTGTTTGTCTATGTATTCACACATGTATCATGTTTCCGGTTAATACAATTCTAGCATGAATAATAAACATTTATCACGATATAAGGAAATAAATAATAACTATATTATTGCCTCTAGGGCATATTTCCTTCATGGCCGAGTCCACCAGCATAGAGTGTTTCTACAAGTTCTGTCGGGCAGTGGTGGCAGTGTTTGGACCGCAATACTTGAGAACACCCAATGCGGAAGACACTGCTCGGATCCTAGCACAGAATGCAGCAAGAGGATTTCCTGGGATGCTTGGAAGCATCGACTGCATGCATTGGAAATGGAAGAATTGCCCATTTGCTTGGCAGGGGATGTACAAAGGCGCCAAAGGCGGTTGCAGTGTGGTACTTGAGGCGGTGGCCACACAGGACCTCTGGATTTGGCACTCCTTCTTTGGTATGCCAGGAACTCACAATGACATCAACGTGCTGCAGTGCTCTCCTGTCTTTGCCAAGCTTGTTGAAGGTCATTCTCCTCCGGTGAACTTTGAGATCAATGAGCGGCACTACAACAAGGGGTACTATCTAGCTGATGGCATCTATCCGAGATGGTCAACATTTGTGAAGACGGTCTCAAACCCTGTGCCAGGAGGCAAGAACGCCTAGTTTGCGAAGATTCAGGAGGCTTGCAGGAAGGATGTCGAGCGGGCATTTGGTGTGCTTCAATCTCGATTTGCTGTTGTCCGGTACCCCGCTCAGACCTGGTCGAAAGATCAAATGTGGGAGATTATGACTTGCTGTGTCATCTTGCACAACATGATCATCGAGAGCGAGCAAGAAGACCCAGTGTTTGACACTGAACCATACTACAGGCAGGGTCCTCTAGCCGAAGTTGATCACCAGCTACCGGCAACCTGGACTGCCTATCTCAGTATGCGTCAGGAGATCCGAGACCCACAGGTGCATCATCAACTGCAGAAAGATCTGATTGAGCACCTATAGAGGCTCAAGGGGGACGCCGGGCGCGACGTGTGATGAAATATGAGTTTTTATTTGTTGAACTATATAATTTGTATTGAACTATTTGTTGTTGTACTATTTTGTTGAAGTATTTGATTTTTCTGTGATGAAATATGTGATAAGAAAAAAATTGTGTTGATAATTGAACGCCGAGACACGGCGAACCATGCCGAATATGGGCCTATTCTCGCCCATATGGGCCCGAAATGGGGCTGAAAAGTGGACCAATTTCGGCGCCTAAGGGCGACGACTGGGCGCAAAACCGCCCCAGCGCCGATTGTATCGCCGGCTCGCCCCCAGGGGGCGATTTTTATGCGTCCTGGGGGGCCAATGGCTGGAGATGCTCTTAGGAAATGAGCATTCTGCTTCTCCCGTTTTCTGGCTGAAACCCAACCCACATTTGTTATCACTCAACTGAACCTACACTGTCTTGGCTTGACCCATCGAACATACATACATTCAGCGGTCGATTTCCCTAGGTACTGTAGTTCCTGCACGGCTGCACTGACAGATTCATGTTACCCTCAGCCTTTTTACCTTCCAGGTGTTTAACTAATCATTTGTAACTTTACCTAGAAACTGCAGGTACGTGCCAGCCGCCCCGCCCTGCTGCTTTTCCATGCTTCATTCCTTTGGGTAAAGTTTTCGCAGCACACTCCTTAACGAGGAAGGCAGTCGAATCCGGGGCCCAGTTGTCGATTTGCCTGAACTAACCGCACTGACGCGCTGCGCTCTCCTCTCTTCTCCTGTCGTCTCATTCAGTTAGATATACTCCCGGAGATCTGCTGCTTTAATCATGCGAGTTCAGAAGAAGAAGAAAAAGGATGGGATTGGCTTTGTGAAGCAGCAGAAGCAGGCAGGGGTCAAATCAAGGCAGATAATCAATCAATTAAACGATGGAGCGTGCGTGCATGTTGGGTGGCCGTGTGGATCCCGCGTCGCCGAGCTGGCAAACCCGATCGGTGATACCGCGTTAGCTCGCTGACAGCGTACCGGATGCAACTGATCAAGAGACGATCATCATGGTCAGGGCACATCATCACCACTTAACTCAAGTAGATGCAGGGTGGAGCTGGAGTGCGCTGCAAACTGAAGCAAAGCCAACTCACACTTAATTTCACACCCAACTACAACTAACTAGGACACAGTACATCGGACGGAGGACACTGGTGTAACCAGATCAGTAGATAACCGTAAGACTGTACTGGATCACATTAAGTTACCACCGAATGTTTGTTGTGGGGGACACACGAATCGCATATGCTCCAAGCAAAGATGACTCCGTGAACCCTGTCCGTCCGTCCATATCCCGTTTTTGGCATCAGATTCCGATGTAGCAGAACAGAAACTGCTGGGGCCAGGCCAGTACTCACGTATGGCATGGGTGGCTCTCAGGCGTGATAGAGCAGGGAGGAAAGTTCCAACCCACATAAAGAAGAAGAAACCACTGATCGACTAATCATCCGCGGCGCTAGCTTGGCGCAACGTACCCTCTTGTGTCACATGCTCGGTCTCGCCACATCGGTACACTGCTCACCCCTGCAATCACACTGACACTGTCCGATCAAATTGTCCCTCCGTCGATCCATCCCCGGTAAAAATCAATCGATCTGCAGCAGATCAGAACTGAATAGATAAGAGGCATTTCACTGATGAATGAATGGATGGATCTCTCCGTCCTGGATCACATCGATCAAAGTTAATTTTATCGCCTCAATGATAGCCCAAAAAGTTTGGGCCCGGGTCCCTCTCTTCCACTAAGCTAGTACGCCGCTCTCACCACATGGCTCGTGCCACCCTGCCTCACCTCACCTCACCTCACCCGCCCGCCTACAAAACCGGCCTCCGCTCCCACCTGGACTCGCACCGATTTCTCCTCGTCTCCATCCTTAACCAGGAAGATAGCATCGCCATCCCACAGATTAGATAGCGCCACCGCAAAGTTGCTGCTGCTGCTATATAGTATCTCTTGCGGCCTCCAGGCTCCAGCGTCGAGGATTAATTGCCGCCGGCTTAAGGAAGCAAGACCTGATCGACGGCCATCCAGGGAGCTAGGCCAGGGATACACATACATGGAGGCGCCGGCGGCCAGAGGAGGAGAGCGAATGCGGCTGCGGGTAGTGGCGGTGGTGGTGGTGCTGGCGATGGCGGCGGCGACGGCGCGGGCGCAGCTGCAGGTCGGGTACTACGACACGCTGTGCCCGGCGGCGGAGATCATCGTGCAGCAGGAGGTCAGCAAGGGCGTCTCCGGCAGCCCCGGCACCGCCGCCGGCCTCCTCCGGCTCCACTTCCACGACTGCTTCGTCAGGGTACGTCCATCCGTCCGTCCGTCAGTACTCAATTCCCTTCTCTTCCATGGCCAAGAGCTCGGTTCTTGCTTGGCGTGAGATCGAGGTCAGAGGTAGGAGTAGATAGATTACTAGAGAAGTAGAGATGCCTGGCTGCTCGCGGTGAGTGATCCAATGCGGCGTGATGTCAGCGTGGGGATCGGCGCGCTTGGCTCGCATGTGGAGGAGCCCGCTGATTGTCCTCTTTTGCCGCGCGCCGTGCTCTGCTCCGGCAGTTTCTTCCTCTTTTATTTACGGCGAGGAGGTGGTAGATGCGGGTGCTGGGGGCCCGTAGTGGTGACAGTCTGACAGGCCGTTGCCATATGAGTCCATTCTTTGCTCTGTTTTTTTGTCTTCTTTCTTGGCAAAATTGGATAGAGCCTCGACGCTAACCCCCAACCGCTCGAGCGTGACGAGTTGGGTTGGAGCGATGCTTGACAGTGCATGCTTGGTTGCTTTCATTCATGGACCTGGCCGCATGATATCACCAACTCCTACTCGATCGATCATCGTGATAATTGATGCTTGTTTGTGGTGCGTGATGCAGGGGTGCGACGGGTCGGTGCTGCTGGACTCGACGCCGGGCAACCAGGCGGAGAAGGACGCGGCGCCCAACTCGAGCCTGCGGGGGTTCGAGGTGATCGACGCGGCCAAGACGCGGCTGGAGCAGGCCTGCTACGGCGTCGTCTCCTGCGCCGACGTGCTCGCCTTCGCCGCCAGAGACGCCCTCGCCCTGGTAACTTCCATACATACACACGCACTCTTTCATTGTCCCCTGCATGTTACATTCAGTTATTTTCCAGTTGAGTTCTCTGTGTCAGTCGCTTCGACGGTGGGGCCGGAGGAATGTGGTGTCGGAATATAGAAGCATGCATGTGGCGCGGGCCTCCACCGATCTCCGATCAAGCCTTTTTACCGATGCCGCGATCGATCGATCGATCGATCCCCGAGCCTCTCTTTTTGCCACCATACGTACCGCCTTTGCTGTGTATCTTTCTCGAAAAGCAAGCAACGAGGACCTGAAAGGAACCGACCGCCTTTTGTTTATCTCCTTTCCTTTCCACCCGAAGGCCGCACTGGCGCCAGTAGTCCATCATGCGTGCGGGGTTCCATTTTCAGGAGAAAGAAAAATAGTACGTGGCATAGGGAAGTTTACTTTGAGCCTGTTGCCAGTCGGGCTTTTTAATTTTAACTGGTAGTAGTAGTAGAAGATGGGTGCGCGTAGTGCCAGAGGCCGATCATTCCCGAGCTTTGCTCCGGTCTCGATGCAAGGAAGATCGCCAGCTGCATCCCGGCGCAGGAAGTTCAAATACCCGAGCGATCTGCCGCTCTTTCCCGATGCAGGCCTTTAATTACTTCTTCAGTTAGTTGCTACGCGCAGACAACGGTACAATCTGTTGGTAGTACTGCTGGTAGGAACAGTGCTCTGGTTGGAGTATTTGTTGAAGTTGAGCTGATTGGAGCAGTTAATGTGCTGTGGGTTGTTGGGCGGATTTGTGTGGAATGCTACTCATAAGACCGTTGCAGCATTGGCCTCTTTGACTAACGGCACCTGTAGCTCTGGTTTCAAGTGGAATCTCAACTCGTGCTGACAACAGAACCGTGAGCTACAAAACGAGTCTTGTTGATTAGTGCTGACCACATGGTAGGAGTAGAAATTTTGCCCATCTTATCTATTAGCGCAGTTTCTGAGCTCGTATGTTTCCGTGGGCTTAAAACTCCTTGACGATCGAGTACTGCACTGCCACTGCCAGTGTGTGACTGACAGTGAAGCTTACATTCAGAGCTGGAGACAGCACATGACGCTAACAACCTTCTTGACACGAAAAAGACGCGTACCAGCAGACAGGAGCGCCGGTGACGACCGGCGGTTCGGGCTCCGGCCCCGTTCCTGTCAACCAGCCAGCATTGCGTGCGCCTGGCGGCGATAATCAAATCCGGGGTGCTATTTAGGGGATCTTGGTCACCGGGCGGCGCACGCCAGGGTACGCTGGTGGGTGGCCGGGCCGACTAGTTTACGTGGATCCGTCTCACGCCCCATGTGGCCGGCACATGCCATGATTTCTGTCTCCCTCTCCTCCACTTGGATAGAAATACCAGTACTCCATGCCGAGCCGTCGTCCCCCGCCCCGGCTCACCAACCATGTCCATGTGACGCGTCTCCATCCGTCCTTAGCCCGTGGTTTTTGGCGGCCAGTGCTCGCAAATCCTGGCACGCAACAATGGTGGATACAGATTAAGCTGCTACACGTCAGTGTACTGACGCTTGCTGTTGCCATCGATCCCCGAACAGTCTCTGTTCGATCCTCTCCGTGTACCAGACGTTGATTGCTCTAATGGCATCTTCTCTGAAAATGGTGATGATTTCTAAGAGTCGTGAAAATGGCGTGCAGTTTTGGCAGAATGGCAATTAACTGACGATGTGTGCGAATGTGTATGCAGGTCGGAGGCAGCTCGTACCAGGTGCCGGCCGGGCGACGAGACGGCAACGTCTCCGTGGCGGGGGAGACCAACGGGAACCTGCCGCCGCCGACCGCCAACGTGAACCAGCTCAACCAGATCTTCGGCTCCAAGGGCCTCTCCCAGGCCCAGATGGTCGCGCTCTCAGGTGCGTGCGTAGTCACCACCTCAACCTCGGGCGCCGACGGCCCGAGAGATTTGCTGACTGGTTGAATTTGGATTGCAGGGGCGCACACGGTGGGGATGGCGCAGTGCAGCTCCTTCAGCAGCCGGCTCTACTCGTACGGGACCAACGGCGGCAAGGACCCCAGCATGGACCCGGCCTACCTGGCCACCCTGAGCACGCAGTGCCCGCAGTCCGGCGCCAGCCAGCCCGTGGCCATGGACCCCGTCACCCCCAACACCTTCGACACCAACTACTACGCCAACGTCGCCGCCAACCGCGGCCTGCTCGCCTCCGACCAGGCGCTCCTCGCCGACAACAGCACCGCCGCGCAGGTCCTCGGCTACACCACCAGCCCCGGCACCTTCCAGACCGACTTCGCCAGTGCCATGGTGGCCATGGGCGCCATCGGCGTGCTCACCGGCAACCAAGGCACCATCAGGACCAACTGCAGGGTCGTCGGCTAGCTGCTCGTCCATCAGGAACCTGAACTGAATTTGGTTCTAGTATAGAGTGTAAGAAGCTGTTTGATCATTCGTTTGGTCGATCTGTACTAGCTAGCTAGCTTAGCTTAGCCCGACCGTCCTCTCTCTTCTTCTTCTTCATCTTGCAGCATACTTTCTTTCTCTGCTTTTTGTATTCTCTTGATTAGCCTCTGTATGTATGTATTACTATCTAGCAACTGGACTGGGAACTGTATGTAATGACATGATCACAGCATGATTGGGTTGGGTACCAATGTACCAATATACAGTGCTTAATAAAAACCTATACTACTACAGAGTACAGACAGACATGTGTAATGTGTTGCTACTAGCGCCACTTCTCTCTGATTTCTTTTTAAAAACTTTTGCGGATAGTCGAGGTAGCACATAGGGCAGATTTTTTTCAAAATAATCTAAAGTATCAACCACTGTGTCCAGCAAAAATTTTAACATCTCCCAATTTTTTTTCCTGGTCTCTTTGTATGGAACAGGATGAATTCTTCAAAACAAAAAAACTTTTTTCTTCTGATTTTTATTTTGTTTAGTCCGTTTTGATTTAGAAAACAATATACAAAAAAACTTTGTAAATTTTATACAAAAATATCATAAATTCAAAAATAATTGTTCACTAAAGTAATAAACGTTCTTGGAATCTATTTCATAAATCTAGAAAATATAATGAATTTTGCAAAAAATGTTGATTAATTTAGAAGCAAAAAATTAAATACCAGAAGGAAGCAAGAGGAACAACAACAAAAAACCCAGCGAAAATGTGTTGGGAAAAAACTGAAAATGAGAAAATAAAATAAAACCAAAAACAAAACCGAAAATAGAAGAAGAATGATACTAGCAGTTAAAAGGCAAATAAAAATAAAGCCTAAACCGACATGTAAAATATCGAAAGGAAGGATTGGTGCCTAATGGGCCTGGCCCGTTTTGGATCATATAATACCTCTAATATTTAGTTTGTACCAAGTTCCTAGGAAATTTCTTTCAATGCAAAATCCTAGAAGTTTGTGTAAATAAAATAAAGAGATTTTTCAACACATTTCATTTTTTTTATCTCAAGTGAAAAACTACGAACACCGTGAATCATAGTATTTTTCTTTTCTGAAAATAGCAGGAATTATTCTCTTCTAAGAAAACTAAGAATTTAAAAAGAAATTATGAGAAAGGTACATAACCGTCACAATCAAAATGAATGTATCTTGTGACATAAACACAAACGAAGTTGCTACAGGCCACCAGTGAAGGAGATAATTTCTATCTTTACAGTTTACAGTGCTTCATATTGATCGTTTTTATTAAATCAGCATGTACCCCGAAATGTTTGCCATCCAATGCTCCCGTTAAATCTTTGCTATGTTTGTCAGACATACTACCTCGAATTAAATGAGAACGTACAACTCTTTACTCCTGGCATATATGCAAGCACGTTGTATTGCGATCTCGCTGCCAATTAAATGAAATACGCACTTATCGCCAAACAGACCGCAAGTGGCTTTAATTTCAGGGGGTGCGTCACTGTGTGCTTCTCGTCCGCGTCCACCACGTTATACACAAATGTGGAAGTGTTTTTTCTACAGGGAGAGGCTTTGATCTGTTCATGCCCACTATTTTAATTTCAAACGAATATGTTATGAATGTGAAAACATATTCATCTACAATTCAAATTGTTATTGCAGTTCTAAAAAGCAGTATAATTTATGAAAAAATGTTCTTGAATGTGAAAAAATATTCTTTCAATATACCAACTTCATGAATTTTCAATAATCTGTGTGAAATTTTAAAAAGTATTTGTGCATATTAAAAAAATGTTTGTGCAATTTTTAGAAACTTTATCAAAAAAGTTTGCTTCTCGCTAACAATTTCATCAAATTTATTTATTTTTCTTGATTTTTTAAAAGTTTTTCACATTTTTAAGTATGTTCACATTTTTGAAATGTCCATGTGTGAAATGTTTGCATATTTTAAGAAAACTTTGTAAATTTTCTAAAAAAGATAATATATTCGAAAGTAAATTTAAGAAAAAATGTTCAGTAAAATACAAAAGGTTCTTGGATTATATTTTTCATAAATCTAACAAATATCATGCTTTTTAAAAACATTTATGAATACAGTAAACAAAAAATTAAATACCAGAAGAAACCAATGGGAACAAAAAAAGATAAAAGAAAATAAACCAGCAAAAATATCTTGAGAAAGTTGGAAAAGGAAGAAAATAAAATAAAACCAAAAACACAACCAAAAATAAAAAGAATGATACTAACATTGAAAAGACAAATAAAAATATAGCCTAAACCGACATGAAAAATATCAAAAAGGAAGGATTGGTACCTAATGGGATTGGCCCATTTACTCACGCCATGCGTGCTCGGCAGCCGTGCATCAAATAGGATTAGCCTTGCTATACTGCCTTCATCGCCGAGTATACAACGGTAGTTGGGTCGGCGACTGACGACCCATACTATACTTACAGAAGCGTTCATCCGGAAATGCAAAGGAGCACCTTCGGGAGTACCCCTATATGTCATCATTAAATAAGCATAGGGTATGCACCACTATATTAGTTCGAGTGTATTCTTCAGTTTCAATTGGATGTATGTTTTCCTTTAGGAGAGGTATTCTTCTATCATCTTAATGATCGGTAAGTAAGAATAAATGCATCAAGATGTGGACGGCTGGATTGACATTTGACAATGGCCCACATGCTGCAACTTGCACACAACGGTTATGCTCCCCGCCGCTCCTTCGGCGAGCTCCCAACGCACTCCAACCACTACATTGCGACCTCCTCCATCATTCTTTTGTTGCAAGGGCTATTGGAGTCGTCATGGGCACTGACCGGTGCTTCGCGAGCAGTAGCCAACGAGGGACTGCCTGCACGCAGTGACTGCTGCTAGCTGGCGTCGATGTTGCTGCTACCACGCTATGTGGACTTGGAACCAACACGACGAGGTGCTACTACAATCGACGTGCGTCCGTGCTTCAACTTGCACACAACAGTGCTAGGATCGACACGTCATGTTGCTACGACCAGTGTGCGGCAACGACGACCATTGTCGTTCGATGTCGACGGCTGCAACCGGCGACGACAAATGCTACAACCCTCCACCGTGATGCTCTTACCCGCGCGGGGACGGCGCCACGAGAGGTGATGGAACTGGTAGGCGGATTGCTGGAACCGTAATCCCCGGATGCTACCATGACGACTCTCGGATGCTGCATCCATGACGACTCTCGGATGCTGCATCAATGACCACCACGCGCTGGACCCGTGGCCACCGGATGCTGCATCCACGCCCACTAAATGCTGGGACCAGCAGAGATGAGTGCTGGCAACCCACGACGTTACAGCTGCGGCAACCGTCGACGTGCCGCGAAGGCGTTCAAGACGGCGGCACGGTGGGCAGCCACAGGGAATGCTTACAATCACGACGCTGGAGGCTGCTATGGTGGACAGCCAACTTAGGGGCGCGGCTAATTTTTGCGAGAGTTTAGGTACCCGCGGCGTGCAGGGGATGAGCGTGGGTTGGAAGAAACCAACAAAAGGGGGTGTGTCGCTTTGATCTGACGGCTACGGCTACAGGAGAGGGCATCCAACGAGCTGGGAGCGACCGATCGAAAATTGGGCTGGCTGACTGGCGCATAGCACTGGCCTTTAGCAATTGAAGAAAATAATAAAATAATCTACCGCGTTGCTGCAAAATGCAAACTATTGACCGATCAAACCAGAAGATTATAAAGCATGTTATCCAAGGCATGAGATATACTAGTAGTGCCTTTGAACACAAGGAAGCGAGTTGCAGTTGTCAACTCTCGACCGTATTATTCTCGCATATATCGTTCGTCTTCAAAGTCCGCAGCCAAGGTGCGACAAACGTACCAGGAACCAGATACCGTAAGCAGCACTGAAAATGGTACTTCCTCCGTACACTAATATAAAAGCGTTTAGACCACTACATTAATGATCTAAACAAATACTCTTATATTAGTTTACAGAAGGAGCAGTGATCTAAACGCTCTTATATTATTAGTTTACAGAAGGAGTAGTAAAAAGAAAAGAATTTCTAGAGGCAAAAGAAAAGTCCCAGCTACTGGTCAAAACAGATTCATTCATCGGCGTGTTACGACTCACGGCGTGATACGTGTCACGTGGTGGGAAACTCGAATTTCACGAGCGAGCGGCACGGCAGTCGGCACGAGGACCTCCGCAGCTCGGCTCCCTGGGTGGACCCGCCGCGCCAGAGACACGAGTCGCACCCCGTCGAATATTCCGCTTCCCCGAGGGCAGGGGCAGTTTCGTCCCGCCGTCCACGTGGGCTAACCAACCGGTCCAACCCCCAATAGTGCGGGGCATTCAGGTACTTTCCCCGGCCCCGCCCAGCATTTTTGCCTTTTGCTTTTTGTTTCGCATTCGCAGTACGCGCTCTCTCTTTTCCCCTCTCCCCCCTCCCTTTGCCGCTTTCATTGTTCCCCTCCGCCGCGAGCTTCCAGAAGCGACGGAGAAGGGGAGGAGGAAGAAGCAAAGCTCTGGATCGATCTCCGCCCTCGGCATGGCGCGCGTGCTCCCTCTTGACATTGAGCCCGGGGAGGCACCCAGGTAGCGAGCGCGCACCTCTCCTCTCTCCAGCCGCCGCGGTCTCGGCTGCTTTTATTGATTTTTTCCTGCTCGGATTTTCATTTTTGGGCGAGCGATTCCGGCGAGAGGCTCGTCTCCTCTAGGCGTCAGGGCTTGGGTGGTAAGCAGTTAGGTCGCGGCCAGATTCCCGTTCGGAGGTTTATCAATCTGTTATTCCCTTGTTACTGCCCCAAACATAGGTTTAGGTACGCCAAATCGTGGCTTACTTTCGCTGTAGCTACTACCCATCTCGAGGCCGCCTTCCAAGCGAGCGGAAACGGGGTCATCTTGCTTTGCTATTATTCTTTGGTTATTATTCCCATCCACCTTTGTTACTAGTTTGTTGGAACAAAAATGATAAAGTAGTGATTAAATAAACGAAGTACTACTAGTACTAAGATTTTTGTGTGGTTCTCGTCTGGCATACTGGCCCCCCACCCCACCCCACCTGCTGCTGCTCACTCTGCTCCTGCAGCTGGCCATCCACCGCTGTCTGTCTGGGCGGTGGCTCCGGGATGGGGATCATTTCACGCTGCCGCCCACCCACCATTGATTAGAGCTGTGGGGCATGGGATTGCTACCTGTTACTACCAGCCTAATCCCGTGCACCAGCTATGTTTCAATATGACCCATGCATTCGGAACTTAGGAGGAATGACAGCAAAGAGGAGCGATCCTTTTCAGATTCTTAGTACCTAACGATCTTACGCTTGGTTTATGTCATCTTTTTCCTCATCCTCGGTTGTCCAAAGTTTCCGTAAATCTTGGTTTCCTTAAAAATTGCACATCTCATAGACATTGTAAGTTTGCAATTTCAGCAAACATGTATCTGCAGTTCTTAGTTTGATATGTGGGGTGAGGTTGGGATTTTGGATGAAAATGGTCGGATCTTGGTCCAAGGGCTTAAAAAGGTGACTGAGGTTCTAGCATAATTCAGGCAACTTATGAGCATGTTACATTCTGATATTGGCTTCAGATTATATGATCTTATTTTCCTTTCGGTTGTTGGTTGGGTTCCCTGTGCCCGGGTACCATGGTTTTGAAGATAACAGGTGTCTCATGAGCCCAGGATTCATTTAGGAATCCTTGTAGCACAGATCTCCATTCCTACTTGGACTAGGATATGAGTCACATTACTCTTAAGTTTTGCTTTGAGAAGGATCTAATGATGTATCCAGTTTGGGAATCTTACTTACATTAGCATGTTACATCCAATGCTACTTTGAATATCATGATTGAGCGACCGTTTGCTACACTACGCCATGCCAGCTAAACCAGTGCATTTGAGTGTGAGTTCAGTTATGTGTGTAAATAAGCTCTCACGGATTACTGTTTTAAGGAAATAACAAGGAGTTGGGCCTGTGCAACTCTAATTTAGATAAGGATCGTCACATGTCAACCTTAACCCTACAACTATGGCACAAATTAATAAGATTTGTTCGTGTGCTGTATCAGTACCTTTATTTCCTAATATTTCTTGGCTTGTACACAGAGCTGGTGAGACGGTCGCAAGCATGCCAAGCTCTTCAGCTGTGGCATCAAACATGAAGGACGACGAATATGCGAGGCTGGTGACACCAGCTCAACATGCAACAGCTGACAACAACACAGAAATTCCTGAGCAACCAAAGTCAAGACACTTCATTTGGTGGATGAAAGTTCTGCTTGGCTGCTTCCTTCTTATATTAGCATCTTATATCTTCGTGAAATTTGGAGTCCCCTTTGCCTTTCAGAAGGTGAGGCGCTCATACTTTCTGTGCAAAAGGAAATCTCTTGGGAGGGTAATTTTTGGCATATGCCACTGGGATGTCAGTAGACTTTCATTCTTCTAGTTACCTTTCACTGAATTTCACAAAATGCCTTTCAAAACCAACTGATGTTGGCTTGTTGGTTGGCTCTTCAGTAGTAATTGCCATTTTGGGCTGTGATCTTTTGATCAGTCAGTCGTGGTCCATTTTATTTTCTTACTATAATCAGGAACTTTAAGGTGGCATGCATATATAATTTCCATGGGACAATCAGAAAGCTTGATGCCATTATCACACTGCTCATTAAATTTCTTTGGTTGTCCTTTACTATACTTGAACCAGCACCAGTGATGCATTCAACTTAGTACTTTTGGTCTTTGTTGAACATGTCTGTTATATGTTTCCTTTTGTCACATATGCTTAGGTCTCAAGCATATGCTCAGGGTTCAGCTTGTAATGGTTAGGAATTACTGTTAGACTAGTACATTGACATGAATATTCTGGTTGGGTCATATAACTAGAATGCTATTTGCTTAGTGAGTGCATATGTGGCATACTGAACTTTGAGGGATATTTTATTTGTATTATGAAAATATCAATTGTATCATGTTTTTGAGCTATGTTGTGCATGTATACTCTTTTGATCTTATTCTCTTTTTTTACGAGACATTTTGAGTTGAGTTGTTGAAACAGAACATCTACGGCAATATTCATGTATATTCTTCTGTTTGTTGCAGGTTCTGTTGCCAATCATGCAATGGGAAGCAAGCGCCTTTGGCCGTCCTGTATTGGCTCTTGTCCTTGTCGCATCTTTGGCTCTCCTCCCACTCATCTTAGTCCCTTCTGGACCTTCTATGTGGTTAGCAGGAATGATCTTCGGTTATGGCTGGGGTTTCTTGATTATTATGGTTGGGACTACTCTTGGCATGGTTGCATCATATTGGATCGGCTCATTGTTCCGCAAACGTCTACATGTAAAATTTCTCAGACTTGCATCTTTTCACTAAGGAGCTATGCCTTACTGTTCTTCTTCTTATCTGGTTTGTTCCTTTTTCTAATGCAGGCATGGTTAAAGAGATGGCCTCAGCAGATAGCTCTAATACAGCTTGCTGGCGAAGGGAACTGGTTCCAGCAGTTTCGAGTTGTTGCACTATTCAGAATCTCACCATTTCCATATACAATTTTTAACTATGCCGTAACCGTGACAGAAATCAAGTTCAATCCTTACCTATGTGGTTCAATTGCCGGAATGGTACCTGAGGCATTCATCTATATCTATAGGTATACACAGATATTCACATTACAAATAGTGATTTGGTCAATTGAGTATCATTTTGTCATAGACTATTGAGGCCATCTAGGTTTATATATGCCCCCCTAATGTTCATCTGTCATCTGATTAATGCCCTTAACAAATAGTACATGGATTGGCGACTGATTATTTTCCAATGGAGTTCAACAATGGAGCATTATTTGGTAGACAAGCGTCATAATCTAATAATCTATACATTTGTGCTCTTGATAAGTTGGAAAAAGCTATTTTTTTTTCTTCTAGACTAGCAATATTGATAAGGATGGTGAATTGTAACCAACCCAAACAGAGAGAAGCTTGTCTTTTCAGGTTTTTTTTTTGGACACAGTATAGACGCAAGCGCTCATACATATTTGTCTTTTCAGGGTTGTGAGTGCACCAATCTGATTTCCAGAAGTACCATTAATCTGTATGCGTATATGCAAGTAAAAAAAAAAATAACTGTGAAGAAATTGTTCTCTATGCCAAATCTGATGGTACAGTTTCTACCAAACAAGTCCCAAATACTAGTTTTTTCTTATCAGTTAGCTGTTTAAGATAGAGAAGTTTGATTGCACACTTTATAGGTATCATGCATTTTGGATTTGAGCTAGCCCTACCTGAATATATTACTCAAGTTCAGTATCCAGATGCAAAGAGGAGCTTGTCTTTGTAGGAGTTGCTGAGTGCAGAGCAGTTACGTCTGGTTTCCAGAAGTATTGATGAGTTACTAATCTTGCTAATGCTTATGCAGCGGACGGCTAATACGCACGTTGGCCGATGTGAAGTATGGCAAGTATAAGATGACGCCGGTGGAGCTAACATACAACATAATCTCGTTCGTCGTTGCCGTTGTCCTCACTATCGCCTTTACAGTTTACGCCAAAAGGGCGCTAAGCCACATAAAAAGCTCAGATGATATCTGCGCAGAGGACCAGCCTGGGGTGACTGCACTCAAGAATGGCCACCAGGAGTGTTCCCGTGCACATCATGTAGCTTTAGATGTCGTGTGATGATGTGTGTATTCATCGGGAACGGATTAGGGTGAAGTGAGGTGGTGTTAGTTGATCATCGTTTTCTCCGTCAGAGGAGGCGAGGTAGGCTCTGACAGCAGGTGGATGCACCTGTCTAACTAGATACATGCCCAGCTAATATGGTTATACTACTAGTACTTTATTAGTTTCATGTAGTTATAATCACCAGAACATGTGACCGGCTTTGCTTGTTGTTGGCGGGAGATTTGTTCTGGCTGTTGATTGACTGGAAATTTGGCCTTCTCTCGAGGTGCATATATTTGCTCAGATGTTTCGCATGGCAGTGCATCCAGTTTTGCCACAGCACTGTTTCAGACTACTATCAAGATTCAGGAGGTCAGAATCCCTCCGAAAACGAACCAGGGCAGATTTTTTTTTCAAGCTAAGAGCCTTACCATCGCCAGGTGGACGCCTGTTGCTGGTCCTTCGGCGCACCCTGGACACCGACCGCGGAGGCTGCCGTCGGAGCCACGGAGAGTCTTACAGATAAGCAGGAGAAGGGGAAGGGAGTGACGAGTGAGTGAGTTCAAAGCAATTACCAGGAAACCCACTTTCGATATCGAAACGAGCATTATGGGGCGAAAACCTGGCAGCACCAAAAGTTCAGAGTAAAAACTACGCTCTATTACATCACCAGAAACATCCAACTAATAAAAGAGAAGCATCAGGGGACAAAACCAGGAGTGAGACCAGCAATCTGTCTCACAATAAAATAGCAGCACGAACTGATGTGAGAACGAGATGAGCTCCCAACCCAGCGACCAAGCTCCTTCGGCGGCGGACACTCCGGCGCCGCCGCACACCTCCAGTCCTGCCTCGGACGCCCCTGCCGCCGCCCCCGTCTGTCGTGCCCGCAGGTTCCAGCCGCAGGTCTTCTCCAACCTTTCCCCGGCCGGCCGACCTGTTCTGGATCTGGCCGCTGCTCCGACGCTCGGCCTCTCTGCTGAGGTCGTCCCAGGTCCCCCTCCTGTGTTCCTTCGTCCGGGTGAGCTGCAGATCGACGGGCGCGCGCGCCAGACAGCCCCGGTCTGCTGCACAGCACCTCCACCGACTGGATCTCCGCCCTCATCAGTGCTCGCGCCTGCTCCTGCCGCCAGCATCGCTCACGGCATGGGTGGATGGCTCGCGTGCTTCTCCAACGCCGGACCCGTATCTTCCTCGCCGACTGCTGTGGGAGGCGCCGGGCGCGAGTCGGATTTGGCCAGCGACGGATTGCAGCTGGTGTCATCTCGACGAGGTCCGCGCGGTCTGCCTCCTGCTCCAGCACCCGCTCGGCGTCCTCTCCCCGCCTGGATGGCTGGGAGGTGCTGCCGATGCCTCGCCCCGGGTCATCGCGCTGCTCTTTGTAGGGATCCCTTCAGATGCTCCCACTACCTCCGGCCCGGTCATCGTGCGCGGGGATGCAAGAACGCTTGGCGCCCACTCAGCTCCCTGTCGCCGCAGCGGCGTCCGGTTGCTGCTCCTCCCAGGCCTCACGCTCACGGGGCCGCCGCTCCCCAGGTCCCTGCTCGTGGATGGCCTACTCCTCAAGCTCCTCAAGCTCAAGTGTGTCACTTGCCGGCGCCTGCAGTACCTCGGCCTGGTGTCACCTCTGGGATCGGGGTGATTCCAGCTGCTCCAGAATTGCAGATGGAGGCTGCTCTCGGTTCCACATGTGCGGCGGTCGTTTGGCTCGCTGGAGCACAATCCAGTGTCTCATGTCAGGCCGCTGCTGAAGCTCTCGCTTCTGTGATTGGCGCACGGGCCGCGGACGTCAAGGTCGTGTGCAAGCCGGTGCAGCAGTCCGGCGTCGTCGACATTGCGGAGTGCAGCCGCAACCAGTGTCATCAGAGACGCTCGCCATCCTCCCCAACCTCTGTGCTGCCCTCGCAGGCAACATCCCCAAAGGACGGCTCCGGGCTGATGCTGCTGCTCCATCGTGATAGCCCAAAGGCATCGTCGCGCATTGCAAGTCCGGTCAGGGCCAGCAGTTCCTGCGGCCTTACCCCGGAGCGCCCACCTGGCTTCGAAGCCTCCTCTGACGCCACGCCTGCTGCTGTGACGGCCCCAACTCCGTTGAGTGATGTTCATAGTGCGCCCAACATCACAGTCATTCCACCGGTACCTACACTGGCAGCTCTGAAGATCCGAACGCCGTCACGCCTCGCCGGTCCTCTGCTGTCTTCATCGTGTGCGGACGCGGGCGAAGACCGTGAGCTACCTCCAGGTCTCGATTCCTATTATACGCCGGCAACGTCGCCGCTTGCACGCGACTTTGAGGTGTCGAAAGACTGGCCGGAGACCTTAACGCCGCTCTTCGCGGATGGCTCGCCGGCACGTACTCCCTTGCCACCTCGTCGTGGTGACGGCAGAGTGTTGTCCGGGTCGTTGTCCCTGGTTTCTTCAGAAAGGGTGTTGGCTGACGATGCCTTGTTTGTACCTGCACAATCACCTCTTATCAGCACGGCGCCGACGCCTCCACCTGCGAACAGAAACAGGAGGAAGACATTTGCTGTTGGATACACGGTGCGACGGAGCAGTATCAGGATCAAGAGTAGCCGCCGGGGCATGCCCATAGCGAAGATGGCCGAGCGAAATTTGTGTCGTCGTCTTGGCATAGTGGATGGTGCGGAGCAGGTCACCGAGCATGCCATTGACGAGTTCGTCTGTATGTTCAAGCAGAAGCTCCCCTCTACAGCTGTGGCAGCCCTGCGTGCCCTTTTTCGCCTGGATTGTGAGCAAGCCGGGGCCATGGAGGAAGCCCTGATGCGCCGGGGTGGGCAGGACGCCCTGGACCAGGAGGTACATGGAGATGATCCAGTGAGCTAATGTGTGCAGCTATGCTGTTGTTTGGGGTCGTCCAAGTTTCAAATGTTAGTACAACATACTATGTATGTGCTAGTGAGCACGCCCAAGTCTGCTGGACTGATGCTTTTGTGCTTTGGGCCGTGTATGGATGTATTATGTCTCCTGATCTGTTTCGCCCAAAGCAAGATTGCCCGTGTTACTTTGTTCTCCTTGTTGTTGGCCTGTTGGTACACCACCAAGTTTCCCAATGAATGACGACGATCTTTCTATTGTCAACTGGAACGTCAGAGGCCTAAACTGTCCGGCCAGGCGGACTGCAGTGCATGAGTCCATTGTCGCATCGGCTTGCAACATTGCTTGTCTTCAGGAGACAAAATTGCAGGACTTGGACGCGGCAACATCAGCTTATCTCGGCGGTTTTAGGATGAGAGGATTTGCACAGAGGCCGGCAACCGGCACTAGAGGAGGAATTGCAATTCTTTGGAATGACGATCTCTTCCGCATCTCGGACATCATCATGGGCATCTACTGCCTCTCTCTTACAGTTACCACTGTCCGGGAGGAGAGCTCCTTTCGCCTCACCTCCGTGTATGGCCCAACTGAGAGCAATCAAAAAGAGATTTTTTTTCGAGGAGCTTGTGGCTCACAAGCCGGGGCATGGAGGAAAGTGGCTTGTAAATGGGGATTTCAATCAAATTTACCGTGCAAGAGACAAGAACAAGAGGAACGTCAACCGCAATCGTATCAACCGGTTCCGCGCCACGCTTCATGGTTGTGATCTACGCGAGATTCACCTTCAAAATCGTCGTTTCACTTGGAGTAATGAGCGGCAAAATCCCACCATGAGCAAACTTGACAGTGTGTTTTGCAACGCCGAATGGGACATTGAATTCCAAAATCACATCTTGCATGCCTTATCTTCGTCCCTGTCTGACCATTGCCCCATGCTGTTGGCACCTATAATTGGCCCCAAAAAGCCTAGAAGCTTCAAGTTCGAGAACTTTTGGATCAAGATGCCGGGTTTTCAAGAGACTGTCTCTGATGCTTGGGCTGCTTCGACCCCCCACTACGAGCCTTGTCAAATCCTCTTCCATAAGCTTCGGACAACCGCTGTCCGGTTGAGAAAATGGAGTCAATCCTTCTCCTCAAATGCAAGGCTGCACCTTCACATGGCACTTCAAATTATTCTCAGATTGGACATCGCTCAGGAGTCGCGCTCCCTCTCGCCGGAGGAGTTTGACCTTCGTAAGCGGCTTAAGAGGCGCGTCATCAGTTTGGCGGTTCTTGAGAGGGCTAGGAAAAGGCAGTGTGCCCACATCCGTAACTTGAAGGAGGGGGACGCCAACACCAAATTTTTTCACTTGAAGATTAATGGGAGAAGGCGCAAGAATTTCATACACAAGTTGAGCAACGGGGCTGGTTGGGTTACGAAGCATGAGGATAAGGAGAATATTATGTACCAGCACTTCACCACCGCTTTGAGCAAAGGGCCACGCAGAACCACAGACTTCAATTGGCAACTCCTCCACTTTACAGATTGTGATCTTTCCAGTCTTGGGGATGAGATGACGGACGAGGAGGTGATTGCAGCCATCAAGGCTATGCCTAGCGACAAGGCTCCCGGGCCTGACGGCTTTACTGGGGCATTCTTCAAGAGCTGCTGGCCAATTATAAAGGACGATCTTATGAAGGTCATCTCCGCCTTCTCGAGTTTGCATGCGGACAACTTTCACTGGCTCAACTCCGCAAATGTGGTTCTCTTGCCAAAGAAGGAGGGGGCTGAGGCGATCACGGACTTTAGGCCTATCAGTTTGATCCATGCCGTCGCCAAGATTGTGGCCAAGGTGATGGCGTTGAGGCTCACCCCTTTTATGGATATCCTCGTATCCCGTGCTCAGAGTGCATTCATCAAATCTCAGTGCATCCACGACAACTTCATGTATGTTCGCAACTATGCTCGCCGACTCCAACGAACAAACACGCCATCACTCTTGCTCAAGTTGGACATCAAGAAGGCTTTTGATTCAGTTAGATGGGAATATCTTCTCGACCTGTTGCAGAGGAGAGGTTTTCCTTCGAGGTTTCGTGAGTGGATCACGGCCCTTCTTCGGACGTCTACATCGAGGGTTCTTCTCAACGGTGTTCCTGGCAATCCTATCCAGCATGGGCAGGGCCTCCGGCAGGGGGACCCACTGTCTCCCCTTCTGTTTGTCCTTGCTATTGACCCCCTTCAGCAAATCTTGGACGTGGCAACAGAGAATGGAGACCTACACAGATTACGTGGACGTGGTGCCCGCCTTCGCACCTCCCTATACGCGGACGACGATGCCATATTCTTGGAGCCTATCAAGGAGGATGTGGATATGCTTGCCACCATACTTCAAAGCTTTGGAAACGTCACCGGCCTAGTTACGAACATTAACAAGAGTTTGGTGGCCCCTATTAGATGCTCCAATGTCGACCTTGACATGATTTTGGGTGCCTTCCCAGCGGTCAGAGCTCAGTTCCCCTTGCGTTACCTCGGCCTTCCGCTATCCATTCATCGTTTGCGGGTTGTGGACTTCCAGCATTTGCTTGATAAGATTGCTGGAAAGATCATGATTGGCCAGGGAAAGTACATTACGATGGCTGGGAGGAGCACGTGGGTAAAGTCGGTTATCACTTCGCAGGCCATCCACCACCTCACTTCGCTTGTGGTGCCCAAAGGAATGATGGCGTCCATCGTCAAGCTGCAGCGAGCTTTTCTTTGGGGAGGCACGGATAAAGTTTCTGGAGGTAAATGTAAGATAAGATGGGAGAAAGTTTGTACGCCCAAGGGCATGGGCGGCCTAGGCATCCTGGACATGGAAAAATTTGCACGTTCCTTACGGCTCAGATGGCCTTGGTTGGTTTGTAAGGACGCGGAAAGAGCTTGGGTTGATTTGGGGCACCCGTGCGATGAAGAGGACATGGCGCTGTTTTATGAGTGCACTTCCATCACTGTTGGCAACGGGCAAAGGGCCTCTTTCTGGCACTCCCCTTGGCTTGGGGGTCGCAAGCCAAAAGACATCGCTCCCTCCATTTTTGCAATTTCCAAACACAAGAATGACACCATCCATGGGGCTTTGGATCTCAACAAGTGGATTGCCAACATCAACACAAATTCTGGGCTCACAATTCAGCACATCCTTGAATACTACGAGCTTTGGGTTGGATTACGAGAGGTCTTCCTTGATGAGGGGGTGGATGATGAGATTGTTTGGAAGCTTTCGCCTTCCGGTGAGTACACGGCATCGTCGGCTTACAAAGCTCAACTCGACGACTCCACTGCATCGAAAATGAAGTCTGCAGTGTGGAACAATTGGGCGCCGCCAAAGCATAAATTCTTTGCTTGGCTTATCATTCAAGACCGTGTTTGGACGGCGGACAGGCTTCAACGGAGAGGATGGCCAAATTGCGGCCTATGCCAGTTATGCAAGAGGGAGCCAGAGACGGCGGCACACATCATCTTCCGCTATCGATACACGGTACGCATTTGGACGGAGATTAAGACTTGGATGGGTTTGACCGGTGTGCACATCACCGACTGGAGTAGCTTCAACAGCGTCAACGATTGGTGGCACCACATGGTAGGCATCAATGGTAATGTGAGAAAGGGCCTCGCATCTCTCGTCATGTTGGTTTCATGGGAGATTTGGAACGAGCGGAATGCGAGAGTATTTAGGATGGTGTCCGCCATGCCAAATGTAATCACGTCTAGAATCAAGGCGGAGGTCAGACTTTGGGGGTTGGCAGGGGCCAAACGTCTGAGTTCTCTTATGCCGCGAGAGTAGGCTTATCGGTTTCGGGCCATCTACGGGCGGTCAGTCATGTAATTCAAAACTCTTCTTAATTAATGAGATGAGGCAAATCTTTTGCCTCCGTTTCGAAAAAAATAGCAGCACGAAAAGAACAGAATTGAGATGCACCACAGGACGAGCTGAAGACACACAGACTTCACAGCAGCACCTCTACCATCCATCGATCGAGCTCTTAGCAACCGCGCGAATCTTCATCAAGTTCATCATGTTGCTATGCAGCAGCTCCGTGCCTCCGCGCAAGATCACCGTGTCGCTCTCCTTCTGAAGACCTGCCCACTACAAGAGAAAAGAACAAGTGGGAAAAACAATCTCAAATGGAGTTTTAATCTTCTTATGCTCAAATGTAGCTCGGTTTCGAGCTAGCCAAATAGCCCATGTGACCGCGGCCAACCCGACTGTATAGAATCTATCCCCATCAGGAAGGAACTTCTTGCACCAAGCAAAGAATTGCCAATGATTATTAGGACACATGTCGGTCCCCATCACCACTCCAATCAATTCGTGTGACGGGACAGGTAAAGAACAAGTGTTGTGAGGATTCCACCTCCTTACAAAAGGAACAGCTTGCATCACTTGCCTAGTGAGCACCGCATTCTGGAACTCTTGCCATAAGAAAATCTGGATTTTCAATGGGATCTTGTCTTCCCAAATCCATTTGTAGCTACCACCACTTAATGGCTTTTCTAACCATTTGTACATAGACTTGGTGGAATATTTGACAATATTGTTAAGTCCCCAATAGACCGAGCCACCAACCTCCGAGTGATGAAGAATCACGATCAATTTTTTAATGTTTAGCCATTGAGAAGAAAGATCAGCGGTTAACCTCCTTCTGAAGAAAGAGGAGACTTCGACGGCACCCACCCGATTGACGGTGCAGTCCTGTACATTGCATATATCAAATAGTTGTGGGCATTTATCACAAAGGGGAATAAGCCGCTTGATAGGGTATTTCCAAAGCCTAGTGATATCACTAGCTCCAATGTGTATTCTTCGCCCCATCATATAAAGGTCTTTAACCTTGAGGATGGCCTTCCAACAGGGGATCAGAGAATCTGGGTTTAACGGTAGCGATAGAGTAGTTTTTCAGATATTTGGCTTTAATAATATCTTGCCAAATACCCTTTTGGGCATCTAACTTCCACCAGCACTTCACCATTAAAATGTTGTTCTGTTCCTCACGTCTTTTACACCTAAACCTCCCTTATTTTTAGATCTACAAATCCTGCCCCATTTGACTAGATAGTATCTCTTTTTCTTATTAGACCCCTGCCAGAAAAACCTTCTTCTATGTTTATCTAATTTATCCATAAAGGTCTTAGAGCATCTCCACTCGTCACCTCAAGCGCCCAGTTTTCGCCGGATTTGAGGTAAAATACAGCCGCGAGCACAGGCGAAACCCAGCCCCTCGGGGGGCAGCTGGGACGCCGGCAATATTATTTGCATGCAAATGATCCATTGTCAGTGTCCCACCTCCCTCTCTCCTCTCTCTCTCCCTCCCTTTTCTCCAGGCCCACCCACGTGCTCGGCCACACTCCCCCATCCCCAACCACCGAGGCAAGCAGGCGCGCACGCACGGGACGGGATGGGCGCGGCGAGCAGGGCGCCGGAGCTGGTGAGCGCGGGCGTCACGGCGGCCGCGTGAGCTCGCGGGGAGGGCGCCGGAGCACGCAGGGAGGCGGGGAGCTCGTCCATGGCGTCCTCGCTTGGAGGTCTCGCGCGTTGGCCTCCTCCACCGCCCCACCTCCTCGCCGCCCGCCTCCTCCGCCCCACCTCCTCCGCCCGCCGAGCTTGCCGCCCCAAATCCTCCTCACGCTCAGCCCCGCCCCCGCCGCCTCCCCCTTCGCTGCCGCTGCCGCTGCGTGGGGTCCGCGCGGGCGCGGGCTGCCGCCGCCGTGGCGTCCAGCTTGCCGTGGCGTCCAGGGCGCGCGCCGGTGCGGGCGGGGCACGGGCCACTCGGTGCAGCGGCGAGCGACCGCGGCCAGGGCGCGCGCCGGTGCGAGCGGGGCGCGTTGGCCAGCCATCTCGCCGGCCCCGCTGTTGAGCCGTCCCAGCGCGACCCCGCGTCCGAGCCGCCAGCCGCCTTTCTTCTCTTGCTGAGGCGCGCCGCGCTGCTGTCCCGCTCTGGCCTGTGCCGCCGCGCCAGCGCCGCCTCGTGGCCGCGCTCCTCCGCCCACGCCTTGGTGTCCACCTGCGCCCGCCAGAGCACCGCGGCGTCCACCTGCGCCCGCGTACGACGAGACGAGCGACCCGAGGAAAAGCTCGACAGATCCCCGCCGGTCCGCCGCGCGCCGTCCTCGCCCGGCTCTTCTCTCCGCCGCGCACCTCCCTCGCCGGGCCGCCTCGCCTCCGTGCTCCTCAGGGCGCAACGAGTGGAAAAAAATTCCACCCCAGGCCGAAGTTTTCGCCGGCAGCCCCCCAGGCGGCGCAAAAAATGCTCTTATGCATAAGACACATAGACATGTGGTAAAGGGAAATTTGAGAGATAACAGAGTTAAGGAGAGTGTGCCCCCCCCCCCCCCCCCCCCCCCCCCCCGACATCATCTCAAAGATAGACATGAGGAGTTTGAGATTAATAGCTTTATCAAAATCATGGTCCAAGCAAATAATATTGTCATCCGCATAAATCAACACCGCAATCCCATTAGGGATGAGATCAGGGGCCATCCCAACAATCAAGTTATTGTTTGAGCATTTTTAATCATTTTAGTTAAGCAATCAACAGCAAGGTTAAACAGAAAAGGCGATAGAGGGTCCCTCCCTTGGCACTTGAAATAATGGCCCACACAGTTATTAAGCTTAATACTAATAGTACCATTGTGTAGGATTTTTTTGATCCATTCACACCACGTATCGTTGAACCCTCTCATTTTGTGGCATTCTAGAAGAAAATCCCAATTTACCTTGTCATATGCCTTCTCAAAATCAAGTTTAAGTACCACTCCTACTTTTTTCTTGACATGGGTGTAGTTGAGAAATTCATGCAAGGAGAGAATCCCATCCATGATATTCCTCCTTTTCACAAATGCATTTTGAGTGGGGCTAATCAACTTATTGGCATATTTGGCGACACGACGGTCCATGGCTTATGTAAGGAGCTTGTATGGGCATCTAAGGAGGAAAATGGGACAAAATTGCTGAATCCTATCGGCTCCAGAAATTTTAGGCAACAAGGTGATGATTCCATAATTTAGGCGCTGAACATAAAGTGTCCCTTTATGGAAAATATTGGAAAGTCGCATAATATCCTCTTTCACCATATTCCAACAACATGGGTAGAATTCTACCAGGATGTTGTCTGGACCTAGAGCTCTATTGGAGTCCATGGAAAATAAAGCCTCCCTCACTTCAGTTTCAGCAAATTCTACTAGAGCCATGGAGCTTAAGCCCGCCCTTAGAGTACACAAGACAACGATCAAGGTATGCATGTGAAAAGGGAAATGAACACTTGCGAGGGAAACAGAAGACATACAGACACCGCTGGAGAGCTGATGCGGGGAGCATCCCATGGTCATCCCCAAGGACACTACCTCAACTATCCAAGCACCAAGTGGACCCATGACAAGGGGTCGCGCACGTGCTATTCAATCCGAGGTGACAACACTCCTTCTTGAGTTTCCCCTGCATTCGAGTGAGACATGGTTACTGCCTAAGTCAGAAATACTATGTGTAATCAGGTGCAATGAACGAGCCACGGAGTCGAGAGATGAAGAAGACCGGACGAGCGCCAACTCTCTGGTTAGCCCGGAGCTTCCGGCCAACCAGAACCTCCGGCCCGCCCGAAACTTCCGCCCCCGACGTCCCAGACGAGCCCGGGCGTGCCAACTCTTTGGCTAGCCCGGAACCAGGCCGAAACCTCGCCCGGACCTTCCGGCCGGCCCGGAACTTCCGCCCCCTGGACTCTAGCCTAGCTCAAGCTGTACCAACTCTCTGGTTAGGTCGGAACCAGCCCAGAACCTGCCCCGAAACCTCTGGCGCCCGGAACTTCTGGCCTGCCCCGGAACTTCCATACCTGCCTGTGCGTAGTGACTCGGGCCGAGGCCCATGTACCCCTTCGTCCTCCTAGACTATATATACTCTTCTCCTACCTCGATTTTAGGGTTAGCACATGTTTAGCTCATTTGAGAGATAGAGCTATGCTCATCCACTTGCTACCGACTCCACGAGAGACCGATGCCTCTCTGGAGAAGATCCCCCAAGTGCAGGGTTGGAATTCGAGCCGAGTCGAGCCAGCTCGGCTCGACTCGCTATAGCTTGTTTCGTTAACGAGCTAGCTCGACTCGACTCGACTCGTTACTATAACGAGCTCAAACCCAAGATTGGCTCAACTCGTATAACTCGTGAGTTGGCTCGTTTAGCTTTTTAAGCTTTTTTAAAATATGAAAATAAAACCTCAAATATGATAAAAATGATTATGTATATATAATAAATATATACATCACCAAACAATTGTACTTTCATTGTAACACATGAGTCTCTTGGCCGGTTGGGCCTTGTGTTGTGCACCTGGGATGTAGGTGCTGAGTGGCTGATCTTTTTTTGGATTGGGGGTGGCTGATCTTTTGTACCGAGCCTAACGAGTTGCACGAGTACTCGTGAGATTGGCTCGTTTAACTCGGTCTATAAACGATCTTAAACTAAAGCTCGGCTCGACTCGTTATTCTTCGAGTTCGAGTCAATTCGAGCCGAGTCACGAGCTACTCATTTAGCTCGCGAGCTTCGAGCTTTTTTTCCAGCCCTACCCAAGTGGATTCAAGGCCCCTCACGGGAAGATCCATCTAGGATCCAAGGCCTCCTTATGGAGATGAACTAGTTACCGCTTGTATCGTCCCTTGTTGACTTTGGATCGTGTATCTCGTTGTGTGTTCGGATCTAGCACATGTGTGGTCGTCTCTTGTTGATTTGAGTGTTTTCTCTCATTTCCCCTCGCGTTTTCCCCTCGTGTTCTTCGTGTTCATCCTCGGGGATCTCTCCAATCGTGAAAGATCGGCCTACACCAGGTTAGCCCCGTATCATATGGTATCATGAGCTTTGGTTGATCATGATTCGGAGCCCCCAACCTCTTTTTCTAGCCTAACTAATTTTGTTTTGTTTTGCCCAATTTTGAAAATCCCCACAAAAATAGCCATATCACATATATAAATTGAATTATCGAAACACAATAGACTATTAACATAGACACGAGCAACAACAATTGAAGCTACAAACTAATCAACAATAGACACGCCTCTGCCCAACTAATTAGTTAATAGTTGGGGTGAACTCTGGAGTGTTTGGAGAACATTCGGTGAATCATTTTCAACATCATTGAGTCTTGCTAGAAATTGCATAAATTTTGTGCCACCATCCTAACCGAGATCCTCCAAAGGCTTTACTTGTGTAGGTGTGAGAATTGACAAGAATCGATACCAATTGTGCTATTTTCTTACTACACTATTGAGTGATCATTAATCCATCTTCAACATCGGACTTTGGTCTAGTTCTTCCTTTCTCGAGCTCACATATTTGCTTGCGATGATGGATAGGCCAACTACATCTTCAACCCGGCCGGCCCGAAAATTCCGGCCCCCGGACTCCAGCCCAAATCTAGCCATGCCAACTCTCTGGTTAGGCCGGAACCAGCCCTGAACTTGGCCCGGAACCTCCTGCGACCGGAACTTCCAGCCCTGCCTATGCGCAGTGACTCGGGCCGAGACCCATGTACCGCTCCGCCCCCCTAGACTATATATACTCTTCTCCTACCTCCGTTTTAGGGTTAGCACATGTTTAGCTCATTTGAGAGATAGAGCTGTGCTCATCCACTTGCTACCGACTCCACGAGAGGCCGAGGCCTCTCCGCAGAAGATCCCCCAAGTGGATTCAAGGCCCCTCACGGGAAGATCCGTCTAGGATTCAAGGCCTCCTTATGGAGATGAACTAGTTACCTCTTGTATCGTCCTTTGTTGACTTTGGATCGTGTATCTCGTTGTGTGTTCGGATCTAGCACATGTGCGATTGTTTCTTGTTGATTTGAGTGTTTTCTCTTGTTTTCCCTCGCGTTTTCCCCTCGTGTTCATCCTTGGGGATCCTTCCAATCGTGAAAGATTGGCCTACACCGGGTTAGCCCCATATCACATGGTATCATGAGCTTTGGTTGATCACGATTTCGGAGCCCCCAACCTCTTTTTCTAGCCTAAATAATTTTGTTTTGTTTTGCCCAATTTCGAAAATCCCCACAAAAATAGACATACCAATTTTTTGTGATTTGTTGGTTTGATGAAGTTTTGTTGGATTTGATCCATGGATTTCGTGTGTAACACGTAGATCTAGCTTCCCCACCCTTCCCTACTCCCACAATTTTTCTTTTCCCCATCCGATTTGAGTTTTTCTCCATTTTTTCCGCCCAAATCCAGATCTGAAATCTCCCTGTTCATCTGTTTTCGCGACCATCGAAACTTCCGGCCCCGCCTGGAACGTCCGGCCACTGGACCTTCCGGCCATCTTGGAACTTCCGGACTCCAGAACTTCTGTCTTGCCCGGACCTTCCTACCCAGACATAGAGTTTACGCATCTTCTACTGCTTCCGCAACTTTGACAACTTTGTCCACGGGGCAGCGGCATCTTCTCCAACGTACTGGAGACCGTGCCCTACGACACCGACCACGCCTTCATCCTCATCAAATATCACATCGACTTGACAACAACCGTAAGCAAGGACGGTAACATCAATGACTCTTTGAGTACTCCCTTGCCATTGCATTGTCACCCCATAACCCATTTTGCGTAACTTTACTGTCGAGACTAGCCATTTGAGTATTGGCGGGCCACGCTACTTGTGCACTTTAGTGTTCATAGATACATACCCCATATCATATCTTGAGTCACAAGGTTGTTCCCGCATACACAATTGCTATCTTGGTTCGTGAAGTTTGCAAAAGTGGCCAAAGAAAGAGCTCAAAAGAGAGAAAGAGCCAAAAAGCTTTTAAGCAAAAGAAACTCAAACAAGCTTCTAAGCAATAGCCATAGCATCATATCATAGTTCATCACCATATATCATATGATATCATACTCGATCATTTTGGATCATCTAGTGTTAAAGCACCAGAATATGATACATACATATCATACTTGTGATAGGAAGTCGCTACATTTTGTCTCTTATAGGTAGTGCACAAGTTCGTATCCGCCTATTGAGCAATCGATTACCGTCTCTCTAGTATTGTGTGACAAGAGCATTTTTCGTGGATTTCACATTTTCCGCTCACTCCTTGGTTGCACAACCACATTTATCTATCCATGCGTGTGTTTCCGTGTGCCTCTTATTGCTATTGGTCTACTTGTTGCATTTGCAAATTTGTGAATCATTTTCAACATCATTGAGTCTTGCTAGCAATTGCATACATTTTGTGCCACCATCCTAACAGAGCTCCTGCAAAGGCTTTACTTGTGTAGGTGTGAGAATTGACAAAATCGGTACCAATTGTGCTATTTCCTTACTACTCTATTGAGTGATCATTGATCCATCTTCAATATCGGATAAGGTACATTTGAGTTCTTCCTTTCTCCAGCTCACATATTTTCTTGCGATGATGGATAGGCCAACTACATCTTCAAACCCGCTATTTGATGAGCATCAAGAACCGAACAACTACGTCACCAAGGTTCACCTATTTGGTGAGCAACGAGCTCTACACCAAGAGAGTGAAGCCATGAATGAGCGCATTGAGCTATTCGCCATCGACTTGAGGCATTCCGAAGAGCGAACAAGGGAATACTTCGACAATAGTCTTGCACATCACATGGAAGATCTCAATGCCAACATGACTACTCAAATGGAAGAGCTACGGACTTTGATGGTCAATCGATCTTCTTCCACTTCGTCATCACATAGACGAAGCCGCTCAAGTCGTCGTTCTTCCAGTTCTATCACCGGCTCAAGTACACCGACATCAAACACTTTTTGTCGAGCCGTGCTCCAAGACCGTCAAGCAAACCGAAATCCTCTACATGGCAACGGTTCACAAGAGCAACTTGAAGAGCAAGAACGTCAGCATCGTCAAAATCAAGCTACCCTCGAGCATGCACAAGAAAGGCAACGCCAACACCAACACGAGCAAGCGCAAGAACGCCAACGCCAACAAGAGCAAATGCAAGAATGTCAATGCCAACACCAATTCAAGGAAGACAACAACGCTATACGTCAAGAACAACAACGACATGAAGCACAAGCCCTCCGAGACACAAGAGACCGCAACCGACGTGTAGATGAAGAAGAAGAAGCACTTCATGATGAATTACAAGAGAGGCGATATCAAGCACGATTGCACCGCCAAGCTCCACAAGCTCGGCAAGAGCAACAATCTCGACAAGAACCACAAGTTCGGCAAGAGCAACATGAGAATCGTCCATGCCAAGAGCAACTTGAGGTTGACAATCCTCCCTGTCAAGAACGTCATCACAATAGGCAAGCGCACAATGGAGAACACCGCTACGGCAAGCTCAAGTTTTACATGCCAAAGTTTTCCGGAAGCAATGATCCTGAAGACTATCTCTCATGGGCATTGAAAGTCGACAAGATCTTTCGTCTCCACAACTATGAAGAGGAAAAGAAGATCGCCATGGCATCTCTTGAGTTCCAAGATTATGTTCTTATTTGGTGGGAGCAAGTCATTGAGAGACGGGTAGCCAAAGGCGAACCACCCATCACAACATGGAACCAAATGAAAGATGTCATGCGAGCGTGCTTCGTGCCAACACACTATAGCTGCGACTTATTCAAGAAATTGAAACTTCTCAAGCAAGGCACCAAGTCCGTTGAAGAGTATTACAAGGAGATGGAGATTGCCATGATTCGAGCTAATGTCACGGAAGACGAGGAACAAACTATGGCAAGATTCTTGAATGGCCTCAACCATCCTATCAAGAAAATCGCTGACTTCCAACCCTACTCCAACCTCATTGAGCTAGTGCACCAAGCCATCAAGGCGGAGCGACAAGTACAAGAGGATTACAAGTACTCCAAGTACCCTTCCAAGAACCATGGCTCATACAACCAAGCACCAACAACTTCGCGCCTCCTACCTCAACCAAACCGCCTACAAGCATCGGCGACAAGCCAAGTTACAAGACTTCGACATCATCAAGTCGTCCTACTACTACAAGCAACTTCAAGCCGAGAGCTTCATCATCTACAACTCCTATCGAAGATAACTCCAAGACAAGCTCCATCAAATGCTTCAAATGTCAAGGACGAGGCCACAATTCCTTTGAGTGCCAAACAAGACGCACCATAATCATCAACGATTGTAGAGTTATTGGCCATGGGTAGCCTCATCTGCCCCCCATGACATTTCAAGACATTGAGGCCGACTGCGCCCCTCAAGCCTTAAAGCTTGGTCGCCGCCTTCTCGTGGCCGGCTGGTCCAAGCAGCCGGCTGCCGGAAGGCAGAGGATCCCAGAAGACGACCACGAAGCGGGCCAACTCCTAGTAGGCGGCCTCCAGAGAGGCCGGCTCCTAGCGGGCGGCTCCAGGCGCCCTTAAAGTCTGCACCCTCTTAAGCACGACGGGACGGGGCGTGGCTACAGCAAAACCTGCCACCCTCGAATTCGGGGCGGGTCGTGGCCACAGTACGCCTACGAGCCAGAGATCTCTCGCACGATGCGACACTGTGGCCCCTCCGCCCGTGACATCACCCAAATCAGAAGGGACCATGCTCCCACGATGGGCTGTCAGTAAGGCCTGCAGGCGGCGGGCCCTACCTGCCCACGAGTAACCAGAAGGCGGCTAGTCTCGGCCAGTCGGCCAAGTGGGAAGCCGGCACCCAGAAGGCGGCCCTCCCCCTCCCTAGGAGTTTGTGCGCCATTAACCAGAAGAGATGGGGAATGGCTACGGTGATCGCCCGCCAGGCGGCGGGACTGTAGCCACGCCCTCCCCAACAAAGCAAGCGTCCTTAGAAGCACGGCTACAGTGATGAGCAGCCGGCAAGACCCGCGAGCGGTGGGCGTGGCCTGTCGACCAAGTACAAGACAACCGGCGGGGCCCACTAGTCGGCGGGCCCCAGCAGCCAGCGGAGAAGCCGACCACAAGAGGCACTGACGGCCTGGGCCTACACCCGACCAGTTTACCATTGTACCCCTGGGGGTTAGGCCTATATAAACCCCCCAGGGCACCCATGCAAAGGGTTCAGATCCTTAGACTACACAACCACACACATAGAGAGAGGAGAGAGCTAGCCTAGCCCTTCTTCTTCCCCTAGCAAACAGCTCAAGGAGCATCTTGTAGCTACTTGTTGACATAATGAGCATGCGGAGACCCCGCAGAGCAGGACTAGGGGTGTTATCTCCTAGGAGAGCCCCAAACCTGGGTAAAGTTCGCCGGCGTACGTGTCTACGCCTCATCCCGCTTCCTGGTACCGGCGACGTCTTACTATCCCCCACCATGATAAGCCACCCATTGGCGTATGTCGCACCAAAACCCCGACAACGACGATGGCACCTATTACTCTATGATCGATGAAGAAATGGAAGCGCTTGAGCACGTGGCCATGCACCGTCAAGTGAATGAGGATGAAGACAATCAAGTCTTTTGTGACAATGATACGAGCCCCACTCTCGTTGTCTCCAAGGTCTTGACGCTTCAACACCAACAAGACAAGCACCAATGTTGGCACATCTTCCACACCAAAGCGAGCATCAGTGGACGTTCTGTGAAGGTCATCATCGACGGAGGAAGTTGCCACAATTTGGAAAGTGAAGAGCTATGCTACAAGCTACAATTTGTCAAGATGAAGCACCCTCATCCTTACAAGGTCCAATGGCTTAGTGACTCCGGCACCATTCGCGTCGAGCACACTGTGCAAGTATCCTTCAAGATTGACGCCTATGAGAACACCTTGGAATGTGATGTGGTACCTATGTCCGTTTGCCACCCCCTTCTTGGACGGCCATGGCAATTCGACCGCGGCGTCATCTACAATGGACGTACCAATCACTACAGCTCCAAGATGAATGACAAGGAGTTCGTGCTACGACCTATGTTGCCTAGTCAAGTGATCGCCGACAAGAAAACATCCAACCATCATGGAGAGAATAGTGAGAGAGTGACCCACCAAAAGGAGAGTGAGAGCCACAAGCCTAAATCGAGTGCCTCCATGATGAGCGACAAGAAACATCTAGTGCCTTTTGCCACCAAAAGTGAGATGAGAGAAGTGTGTGAGAACCCATCGAGTGTTCTTCACTTTGTGCTCTTATGCAAAGGTGAAGCGGAACAAACTAATACCTCACCACCTCTACCTTTAGTGTTGTCTCGTTTGTTGCAGGAATCCCAAGATGTTTTTCCCGATGAGCTACCTCCGGGAATACCTCCTCTTCGAGGCATCGAGCGCCGCATCGACCTCATACCCGGAGCACCACTTCCCAACAAGGCACCCTACTTCATCAACCCCGAAGAAACTAAGGAGATCCAATGGCAAGTTCAACAACTCATCGACAATAACCTTGTATGTGAAAGCTTGAGCCCTTGTGCCAGTCCGGTAATCCTTGTCCCTAAGAAAGACGGTACCTATCGAATGTGTTCCGAATGTCGTCCCATCAATGCTATCACCGTTAGATATCGTCACCCCATTCCACGATTAGATGACATGCTAGATGAGCTTAGAGGAGCCACAATTTTCTCTAAGATTGATCTTAAGAGTGGCTATTATCAAATCCGCATACAAGAGGGTGATGAATGGAAAACTGCATTTAAGACCAAATTTGGCTTATATGAATGGCTTGTTATGCCAACGGGCTTATCCGAAGCACCCGGTACTTTTATGCGTGTCAAGCATTTTGTCCTTAGACCATATATTGGAGTTTTTGTAGTGGTCTACTTTGACGACATTCTTGTGTTTAGCAAGTCGCTCAAAGATCACATCACACACCTTAGAACTGTTTTGCAAACTCTTCAAAAAGGGAGAGTCTATGCTAACATGGAGAAATGCAAATTCGGTATTGACAAGCTTGTATTCCTAGGATTCGTTGTGTCTTCTAAAGGTGTGCATGTAGACGAAACTAAAATTGAAGCTATTAAAACTTGGACCCAACCCACAAACTTGCAACAAGCGCATAGTTTTCTTGGCTTAGCTGGATTTTATCACCGCTTTGTGAAGGATTTTAGCACCATTGCTTCGCATTTACATGCTTTGAGCAAAAACAATGCACCATTTGTTTGGGGACCATCCCAAGGTACAACATTTCATGAGCTTAAGAATTTGCTTACACATCACTACAAAAAAATACACTTCAGTGATGATACGTGGTTGTCACAGTAGGTCACGTTTTCTGTCATGCATGTACATCCATGACGATTTGATGACAGAATCAAGATAGTCATACCTGTGCTGTCGTAGAAGTGTTCCATGACATTACCAAAAATATCATCACGGAAGTGTCCAAGCCTACCCCTTCTTCTTCCCGTAGCAAACAGCTCAAGGAGCATCTTGTAGCTACTTGTTGACATAGTGAGCATGCGGAGACCCTGCAGAGCAGGACTAGGGGTGTTATCTCCTAGGAGAGCCCCGAACCTAGGTAAAGTTCGCCGGCATACGTGTCTACGCCTCATCCCGCTTCCTGGCACCGGCGACGTCTTACTATCCCCCACTATGATAAGCCACCCGTTGGCATATGTCGCACCAAAACCCCGACATTTGGCGCCCACCGTGGGGCTAGGTGCACTGTCGTCCGGAGATCTGTTCTGGACGGGAACCCTCTTCCTTCCTTCCGAGCGCAGCCAGCCTGGCACGCCAAACGGCGTTTGCGCCGACGCCCTGCATGGCGCGGAGGTCGCCTGCGTGGCAAGCTGCCTCGCTGACCTTGTTGGCGAGATCCGCCTCTCCGACGAGCCTGCATCCGATGCAGGCACCGATGGCCCCGAGAGCCACCTCGTTAGCCTCCTCTACCAGCTCCACATCGCCAACGAGCCGGCTTCCGACTTGGAGTCGATCGGCTCCACTGACCCGATGCTCATCAACTCCGACACGGCGTCACTCGACGCGTTCCCCACCAACGTGGTGGTCATCGATGACCCTCTCCCTCGCGCGGACAGCGGCGGCAGCACCGTCACGGAGGTGTTCATCATCAGCCACGATGGGGCTTCCGGTGACGGCGCCCGAGATTCGCTCGAGGCGACACTATGAGACCTGTCTGCACCCATTGCAGAAGAGGCCGACGCCGAGATGCTAGAAGCCCGCCGCGTCCAGCTCATCGAAAGCGCCAAGAAGCTAGCCAGCATAAGACGCCTCTCGGAGGCTTACCAGTGCGAGATGGACCGCGCTGTTGGTGGCACGCCGGCTCCTGGTGGGCCCAGCCGCATCGGCACGGTCCGGCAGCATGGCGCGGCCATTGCCAGCATGTTCGGGGCAGACCGCTCTGTCTACGCCACGCCCATGGAAAACATACGAGCTGCCCAGGCGGCAGCAGACGAGCTGGACAACCTCAAGGGCGATGAGCGTCGCCACATGATGGAGCGCGTCCAGCGGCTCATTGACGCGGCCGCTGAGCAGCAAGAAGCCGGCTGCCGCGCCGAAGCACCCAACCGACGGAACGACGATCCGCCTCCTTGCCGAGATCAAGGTGCAACATCTTGGACGCCGACTGGCGGCGCCCGCGGGCCACGAGACAAGGAGCCGGCTGCAAGACGCAGCCGGACGCACATCTCCATCGAGCGCGACCAAGATGGCCGCCCGCGAGCAGTGGAACGACCATGCGACTATCAGCCTCCCCAGCGCAGAGAAAGGCGCGTCTCCCCGCCACCTGTTGATCATCCGAGTCTCGGCGGCCGGCTTGGCCCCCGAGAAGGAATCGGAGAAAATGATGCCCGCCACCGGATCGACCGTCTCAACCGATCCCTGGCGCTAGAAGAAGAAGACGCGCTGGACCCACCTTGTTTCGGCCCCCGCATCCGCGACGAGCCCTTTCCCAAAGGGTTCACGCTCCCGAGAGACACGCCCAAGTACACCGGCTCCGTGAAGCCGGAAGACTGGTTGGTCGACTACTCCATGGCCGTCAGCATAGCAAACGGCAACAAGCGTGTTGCCGTGAAGTACGTTCCGCTCATGCTCCAGGGCACCGCCTGGACATGGCTGAACAGCCTAAAGCCCCGCAGCATCAACAGCTGGGTAGATTTCACTGAAGCCTTCGTCCGCAACTTCACCAGCACGTACAAGCGGCCGCCCAAGCCCCGCCAGCTCTCCTTGTGCGTCCAGGGCCCCGCTGAATCGACTTCGAGACTACCTCACGCGTTGGGCCGAGCTGCGCAACTCTTGCGAAGGAGTGCACGAGGTGCAGGCTATCGAGTACTTCATAGCCGGGTGCAGAGAAGGCACCCTGCTCAAGCACCGACTTCTCTACGATGAGCCAGCAACCCTTGACGAGCTGCTGATCATAGCGGACAAATACGCCACGGCCGACTCCTCCATGAAGACGGAGATTCAAGTTGATGCATCCGGCAAAGTGGCTCCTCAGGCCCCTCGAACTCCGGCTGGTGACACCAGCCGGCGACAGCAGCAAAACGATAACAAGTGCAAAGCACCACAGCCGGCTTCCGCCAGCCGGCAAGTGGCGACAGTCGAAGACCAGCAGCCGGAGGGGCAGCCTGCTCCCAAGCGTCAGAGGGGCGGCAAGCCATATTGGTTGCCTGCCTTCTCCTATGAGCAAACCCTTGATGCACCCTGCAAGTTCCACATCGGCGCGAAGCCATCCAACCACACCACTCGGAAGTGTCACTGGCTCACCCGAATCTCCAAGGGCGAAGGATTGCTGCCCCCTCCACCGGCTGGCCCGCCGCCGCCGCCTCCTCCCCCGCAGCCGGCAGCCCGGCCAGTTGCTGCCATCCAAGATGAGTACCCAGAAGAACAAGGAGCCTACGTCGTCTTCACCAGTGTGGCTGACAAAAGGCGCAGCCGACGCTTGCAGTCTTGAGAGGTGAATGCTATAGCCTCTGAAGCCCCAGAGTTCATGCACTGGTCAGAAAAGCCAATCAGTTGGAGCAGAGCCGATCACCCGGAAGTAATGCCTTCTCCGGGTTCTTACGCTCTGGTGTTGGATGCCACCTTCTCTACGAAAAGGCGAGTTGCTCGCTTCTCCCGAGTTCTGATAGATGGCGGTAGCAGCATCAACATCCTGTACCGCGATACCATGGAGAAGTTGGGCATCAAACAGAAACAGCTCCAGCCCAGTCGGACCGTCTTCCATGGCATAGTGCCTGGCCTCTTGCACTCATCAATCGGCAAGATCAAGATAGATGTCCTTTTTGGAGACAAAGATCATTTCCGCCGAGAGCCCGTCTGGTTTGAAGTAGTTGACCTTGAAAGTCCCTATCATGCACTGCTTGGCCGACCTGCCTTGGCCAAATTCATGGCGGTACCACACTATGCCTACCTCAAGATGAAGATGCCAAGCACCAAAGGAATTATCACCGTCTCCGGAGATTACAAGAAGTCGTCCGCCTGTGCGGCCGCCAGCAGTCGGCTGGCCGAGTCCCTTGTGATCGCTGCCGAGAAACGACTCCTTGACCGGGTTGTGGCCATGGCCGGCAAGCAGCCGGACATGTCCCCAGATCCCAAGGAGTCGGAAGCTGAAGGCTCCTTCAAGCCGGCCAAGGAAACAAAGAAGATACCATTGGACCCGGAGCACCCAGAGAGGTACGCTGTTGTAGGTGCAAACCTCGATAGCAAATAGGAAAGCGAGCTCGTCGATTTCCTCCGTGAGAATCGGGAAATCTTTGCATGGTCTCCTAAGGACATGCCGGGTGTTCCGACGAATCTCGCCGAGCACAAGCTACACGTCCGACCTAACACCAAACTGGTCAAGCAACCCCTCCGCTGCCTGTCGGAAGAGAAGAGAAGAATTGTCGGTGAAGAGATAGCCCGGCTCCTAGCAGCCATTATGGAAGTATTCTATCCGGATTGGCTGGCCAACCCAGTCCTTGTACTGAAGAAGAACAACAAGTGGCGCATGTGTATTGATTATACCAGCCTCAACAAAGCTTGCCCCAAAGATCCATTTGCCTTGCCAAGGATTGACCAAGTGATAGAGTCCGCAGCCGGATGCGAGCTATTGAGTTTTTTGGATGCATATTCAGGGTACCACCAGATCAAGTTGAACCCGGCTGATAGGCTGAAGACCTCTTTCATCACACCATTTGGAGCCTTCTGCTACCTGACGATGACATTCGGCTTGAGGAATGCCGGCGCCACTTTTCAGCGTTGCATGCAGAAGTGCCTCCTCAAGCAGCTCGGCAGAAACGCCCATGTCTATGTGGATGATGTTGTGGTGAAGACGGAAAAGCGTGGGACCCTCCTAGAAGATCTCAAGGAGACTTTTGAAAATCTGCGCCGATTTCAGATCAAGCTCAACCCAGAGAAGTGCGTGTTCGGAGTACCAGCCGGCCAGCTCCTCGGCTTCCTGGTCTCTGAGCGCAGCATCGAGTGCAACCCCGTGAAGATCAAGGCCATCGAGAGGATGGAAAAGCCTACCCGAATGAGAGATGTCCAGAAGTTCACCGGCTGCTTGGCATCCATCAGCCGCTTCATCAGTCGGCTAGGCGAGAAGGCCCTTCCCCTATACCAACTCATGAAGAAAACCACTCACTTCGAGTGGAATGACAAGGCGGACAAGGCTTTTCTCCAGCTCAATAAGACGTTGACCACGCCGCTTGTCCTGGTAGCGCCGGCTGCTAAGGAGCCCATGCTCCTCTACATCGCCGCCACCAGCCGGGTGGTCAGCACAGTCATTGTAGTTGAGCGCAAGGAAGACGACAAGGTTCTGCCGGTCCAGAGACCGGTGTATTATCTGAGTGAAGTGCTGTCGGCTTCCAAGAAGAACTACCCCCACTACCAGAAGATGTGCTACGGCGTGCACTTTACCGCCAAGAAGTTAAAGCCATATTTTCAAGAGCACCCCATCACGGTTGTTTGCACTGCCCCGCTTGCTGAGATCATAGGTAGCCGAGATGCTTCAGGACGAGTGGCCAAATGGGCCATCGAGTTGGCTCCCCACACCATCTTCTGCCAGCCTCGCACCACCATCAAGTCCCAAGCGCTGGCCGACTTCCTCGTTGACTGGGCCGAGACCCAGTACCCGCCGCCAGCACCCGACTCCACCCATTGGCAGATGCATTTTGATGGTTCAAAGATGCGCACCGGTTTGGGAGCCGGCATCGTCCTCACCTCTCCCAAAGGCGACAAGCTCAGATACACACTGCAGATCCATTTTGCAGCCTCCAACAACGTGGCCGAGTATGAGGCACTAGTACACGGACTCCGGCTTGCCAAAGAGCTCGGCATTCGCCGGATTCTGTGTTACGGTGACTCCGACTTGGTGGTCCAACAGTCATCTGGCGACTGGGACGCCAAGGATGCAAACATGGCAAGCTACCGCTTCCTCGTCCAACAACTCAGCGGATATTTTGAGGGGTGCGAGTTCCTTCACGTGCCACGAAACGACAATGAGCCAGCTGACACCCTGGCACGGATCGGCTCCACCCGTCAAGCAATACCAGCCGACGTCTCCCTCCAGTACCTCCGCAAGCCGTCGATCAAGCCTTCTCCAGAATCAGAGTCTATCTTCATGCCGGCTGCTCCTGAAACAGTCTGATCTGACTCAAAGGCTGCAACAGTCGGCTCGGGGACCGCAACAGTCGCACCCGGCCCAGGGACTTCAGATCCCGGCCCAGGGACTGGCGGCAGTCGGCTCGGGGACTTCAGCAGTCGGCTCGGGGACTTCAACGACACAGCAAGCGGCGACCGACTCCAACCCGCCACCTCCCAACCCAACCACCCCAATACAAGTGGCAGTATTGACAGTGGAGGAAATCACAGCACCATCATGGGCTCAGCCCATCCTCAACTTTTTGGTGAACAAAGAGCTGCCAACCGATGAGATCTCGGCCCGACAGGTGCAACGACGGGCAGCAGCATACACCATCATCAACAAGGAACTCGTGAAGCGCAGTGTCACTGGCGTATACCAGCGCTGTGTAGAGCCGGAGAAGGGCCAGAAAATCCTTAAAGATATCCATCAAGGCGAGTGCGGCCACCACGCGGCCTCAAGATCACTTGTGGCCAAAGCTTTTCGTCATGGTTTCTTCTGGCCAACTTCTCTAGAAGACGCCAAAGACTTGGTCAAGAGATGTAAGGGATGCCAGAAGTTCAGTTCCAAGCAGCATTTGCCGGCTTCTGCACTCAAGGCCATTCCCCTGGCCTGGCCTTTTGCCGTCTGGGGACTGGACATGGTGGGACCATTAAAGACAGCACGCGGTGGCATGACTCATCTGCTCGTTGCCGTGGAAAAATTCACCAAGTGGATAGAAGCAAAGCCAATCAAGAAGTTGAACTGTCCGACTGCTGTGACTTTCATCGCAGACATCACCACTCGGTACGGCGTACCGCACAGCATCATCACCGACAATGGCACAGATTTTGCCAAGGGCGCCTTGGCCCGGTTCTGTGCGATGCAGGGCATCCGACTGGACTTAGCGTCCGTGGCCCACCCACAGTCAAATGGCCAGGTTGAGCGAGCAAACGGCCTCATTTTGTCCGGAATCAAGCCCCGGCTGGTCGAGCCTCTGGAGCGTTCGGCCGGCTGCTGGCTCGACAAGCTGCCGACCGTTCTCTGGAGTCTGCGCACCACTCCGAACAAGTCAACTGGCTTCACACCCTTCTTCCTCGTATATGGGCCGAGGCCGTCATCCCAACTGACATCGAGTTCGACTCACCTCGCGTCACCCTGTACACCGAGGCGGAGGCAAAGGAAGCACGAGAAGACGACATTGATCTGCTGGAAGAGGGCCGGCTGTTGGCACTCAGTCGGTCTGCCATCTACTAGCAGAGTCTACGCTGCTACCACAGCCAGAAGGTCAAGCCAAGGTCCTTCCAAGAGGGAGACCTTGTGCTCCGGCTGATCCAGCGAACATCCGGCCAGCACAAGCTCTCAGCCCCTTGGGAAGGCCCTTTCATCATCAGCAAAGCCTTGGGCAACGACTCCTACTACCTGATCGATGCCCAGAAGCCCAGGGCACGCAAGAGGGACGACTCCGGCAAGGAAACAAAGCGCCCATGGAATGCAAATCTCCTTCGAAGATTTTACAGTTGATGCAATATGTACCACGCTACCTTTTGTATTAGGTACGAAGACTTCGGGTCCCTCGAGGAGCACTCGGGGACTACCCTTTTTATCTATATGATATGTATTATGCCTATGAATGTGTTATTTCATTCTTCCGCCTGGAACCGGGTTCGACTAGTCGGCCCGGGGGCTTGCCGCCTTGTACTATGTCGATGTTTCCTGCAGTCGGACAAGTAATGTGCAAGCACCTAAGCCCTCTCTTGCCACAAGCCACAGCTCGCAGAGCGGCTGTTTGCTTGGCAAGAGTTAAAGGCAAGAAACAGTGCTCACATGAAAAATGACTAAGGACCAAAACATCGACATAGGACAAACCGACCCCTTCGCCTCACCGACCGGCTGCTAAGTAGCCGGCCGGCCGACTTCCTACTTAGCTTACAACGTTCCAATCGGCAAAAGTACTTGTCCTCCCACAATGGCGAAATACTTGACCAGGCCGCGGTCCGCAGAGCGGCTGTCCGGCTGGCAAGTAGGAAACCATGGGAGGGCGGCAAAGGAAAAAAACCAAGGAACAAAAAGCAAGAAAAGTCGGAACTCCGCAAAAGCAAAGCTTGTGCGGGAAATAATTTACATACCAAAAGGCCCTCGACCAGTATTCAACATAGTTTGAGTACACCCCGCGGGTGGAATTGTGCCAATTTAACAAAAGTTTGTTGAGAAGACTAAGCAGGAAAAGCTACGATAAAATTGGCGGCCTAGACCAAGGGAGCAGCAGGCGAGTCCAGCAGGTTGGTGGAGTCGGGGGCGCCGGTTGGTGGAGTGGCTGGTTGGCGAGTCTCGGCTTGGTTGCCTTCAACAACAGTCGGCGTGCTTGCACATGGCTCATTGCTGGAGGCGCGGTCGAGTTGAGGCTGGCCGTCCGCTCCGACCTCCGGCGCGCTGTCTTCATCATCCTCGTCTTCCTCCTTTTCCCCTTCGTTGCTGGAGGCGATGACCTCTGCCGAGTCTTCGCCATCATCAGGGTGCAGTCCGAACCATTCCGGCGGCGCCTCGGCGCCGTTTTCGTTCAGCTCTGGGACGAAGACACCGGTGTTGGTGTAATCAGCGATCGCGGCTGCGCGAAGAGTGAGATCGCGCTCCACCGCCGCCAATTCAGCACCGGCTTCCTGCCGAAACATGGCCAACCGGGCTAGATCTAGCCCAGGATACCATGCCTTGGCGAACTCCAGGGCCCGCCGCGCTCCTGCTCGGGCTGCAGAGCCCTTCCACGCCTCAAGCTGGCCGGCAACCACTTCCAGCCAGTCGACAGTCCGGCTAGGGGTGCGTGGAGCTTGCCTGTCCGGCCAGAGGGCAGAGATCACCTGAGCCCCAGCACGCTGTAGCCGGCGGAACATCCGGTTGGCCGGCTGGAGACGAGCCTGAATACTAAGGAGCTGCTCGCCAAGGATCCGAGGGGCGTCGGCAGCAATCTCCGTGCCTGCCGCCCTTCGCTCTTCGCGGTGAGCCTCAATGGCCTGGTTGGCGGCGACGGAATTGCCGGGGAAGAAGTCTGCTCAAGCAAAGCAGCAAGTCAAAATTAGAAGCTAGAAGCCGGTTCACTTAACAGCCGACAGCCGAGAGAAAGAGAAGAAAACTCACGATCGACTATGTCTTCGATCTGGCCATAACCAGCGGTCAGTGCCGCCTCCGTCTCAGCCCAACCGGAGCGCTCGGTTTCAAACTCAGCCAGGAGTTTGGCTTTGTTGTCCTCCGCCTGCTTCAGGGCCGTCTTGTGAAGCTCCGCCTGGTCCTTCAGTCCCTTGGCCAGGCGGTCGTGCTCCTGGGCCACCGTGTTGCACTCGTCCTCCTTGGCACGAAGTGCGGTGTTGGCTTCGCCCAGTTGCTGCTGCAAGACGGCGTTGGTCCCTGCAAGAACAAGAAAGAAAAGATATCAACAATCTAGAAGGAAGAAAAGTAATTGCCGGAAGATCCGACCCGACTGCTCAGCAGTCGGCTCGCATCTCGGGGACTACAGCCCGCGGGTGCGCTGATGCACCCCCGCGGAGAAAAGAAGACGGAGTGCTTACTCCGGCTTTCTGTCAAATTGGCGGTCCGACGGTCCAGCTCCCGGACATGGGCGTTGAAGGTGGCCACGCGGATGTTGTGGTAGTCCTGCAATAAAGCAACCGAAAGAGAAGTGAGCCAGTGCTCAGAACCCACTATGAAGTTCCAAGCCGCCTGCTCAGTAGTTGGCCCAGAACTCGGGGACTACACCCAGTGGGTGCGCTGGCGCGCCCCCACCGAAGATTACAGGAATCGAAAGCAAGAAGCAAGTTACGTACCCAGATGGTGGCCCGCGTCTTCACGAACGCCTTCATGCATTGCGAGAGGGCGGTGGCTTCGGCCTTGAAATCGTCCTGGACATCTTGCGCTGCCTTGATCAAGGCACTCGTCCCACCCCCGTGCACCCATTCGGCCGGCGCGGCACTGGTGGCTTCGGCTTCAGGGGCCCACGAACTGGCGCTCCCGACCTCCATTGGCCTCGGTGTCGATGCAGCTTTCTACGCACGACGACGCACTGGAGTGTGGGCCGTGGGAGCCGAGCCCACCACCAGCTCGCCTCCGGCTGGCGTCACCAATGGGGCGGCCGGCTGGCTGCCCTGCGCGTCCGCAGTCGGCGGCCGTGGAGGCACCTCCACCTCTGGCAAGACGGCATCGCCGCCTTCCCTCTCCATGACCGGCTGCTCATCGCCGGCTCCTCCAGCTGGCGCCAAGACCTCTGGCGCTGGTGGCGCAGAGCGCAGGGGGGTGATGAACAGCGGGGTCTGCTGGTGCGCGGCATCCCCCGCCCGTTTCTTCGCCGTAGCGACGGCTTGGGCCTTGGTCGCGGCGTCTGCGTCCTCTTGCGCCGCCTTGGCTGCGGCCGCCTTGTCGGCCTCCGCCTTCTTGGCGGCGGCTTCCTTCTCCTCCCACACCTCCCATGCGTTCCTTTCCTGCGCCTCCCGGAGATCGGTGGCCGGGTCTATACAGCGGTTGTTAGTGGAGCCCTCCGCCCCCCTGATGACGGAGGCGGAGGTTGACCGCTCAAGAGAGAGCGGGGCCCTGCTCAAAAGAAAAAGTAAAAAGAAGATTCAGAAGGAGTCATTAAGATGAAAGAATAAAAGAAAACACGAGAAAGGTTGAGGACTTACGTCGACACCATCGGAGGTTGCTTGGGGGCCTTCTGGAACTTAGTCGCCTTCGCGGTGGCCTCACGTCGCTTGGTCGCGGCGGCCGTGTTCTTGGCCGTGGCGGCCGAGTGCTTGGGATTCTTGGGATGACTGCCGAATAGCAGCACGCCTCGGTGTTTCGACCCACCGCCTGGTGCGGTCGGCGCGGCCGAGGAGCTCGCGGCCGCCCTGTCGGCAGGCGGAGGACGGCGCGGCACCTCCTCCTCCTCCTCGTCATCATCCGACCAGTCCTCCATGCCGCCTCCTCCTACGGAGCCGCCTGCTCCACCTCCGCCGCCTGTAGCGTCGTCCTCCAGGGCGGCCGCCCCCAAGTCGGGGTCCGCCACGTCGCTTGCTTCCCGGTCCGGCATGAAGTCGACATTGGCCTCCAGCTGGGAGGGGAGGACCTGCATCATGGCCAAGCTGGTCAGCCGGCTAGAGAGAACCCAGCAAGAGAGAACCCGACAAGAGGGAACCCGACAAGAGGGAAAGAAAAGAATAAAGAGCTTACCATAGGCGGCGGATCTGCGGGGGAGTACGGCCGCTTGACGAGCTTGAGGTTGGCAATCTCATTCACCAGATAGGCCACCTCTGCGGTTGGCATCTCCTTGGTGCACATCCGGCATGGGTCGTGGTGCCCACTCATTTGGCTTATGATGTGAGGCCGGCCTTGAAGCGGGAGGACTCGGCGCACCACGAAGGCGACTAGCAAGTCGGACGCCTTGAGGCCCTCCGACTCCATCAACACCTTGAGGAGGGCGATGGCGGCAGAGGCATCGGGCGACAGCGGCTTTGGCTTGAAGCCCCAATTGGTGCGGGGCTCGGCAGGCGGACCGGCCACGTAAGACGACAAGTTGATGAAGTCAATCGCCGGGTTGACGTTCTTCACGTAGAAGTACGACTTCTGCCACAGCTTAACCGGCTGTATTAGCTTGATGGCTGGGAAGGCGCTTCTACGACCCAGGCGCCGCACAGCAATGAAAGCTCCGCACTGAGCCGCCTCCTCCTTGACGGCGGTGCCGAGCTTGGTGTAGAAGAAAGCCCCCCAGAGCTCGATGGTGGGGAGGATGCCGAGATACCCCTCACAGTGGGTGACGAAGGCCGACAGCAGCACCACCGTGTTCGGTGTGAGGTGGTGCGGCTGGAGTCGATAGAAGGTCATGAACGAGCGTAGGAAGCCGCTCGCCGGCAGGCCGAAGCCGCGGAGGAAGTGCGAGCGGAAGATGTGATACGTCTCCAACGTATCTATAATTTTTGATTGTTCCATGCTATTATATTATCCATCTAGTATGTTTTATATGCATTTATAAGCTATTTTATATGATTTTTGGGACTAACCTATTAACCTAGAGCCCAGTGCCAGTTTCTGTTTTTTCCTTGTTTTTGAGTTTTGCAGAAAAGGAAAACCAAACGGAGTGCAATTGACCTGAAATTTGACGGAGATTATTTTTGGACCAGAAGAAGCCCACGGAGCATCGAAGATGGGCCAGAAGAGTCCCGAGGCACCCACGAGGGTGGGGGGCGCGCCCCCTACCTCGTGGACGCATCGGAGACCCTCCTGACTTGTTCCCGACGCCAAAACCTCTTATACATACAGAAACCCCCAGAACATAACCTAGATCGGGAATTCCGCCACTGCAAGCCTCTGTAGCCACCAAAAACCAATCAAGACCCTGTTCCGGCACCCTGCCGGAGGGGGGAATCCTTCTCCGGTGGCCATCTTCATCATCCCGGAGCTCTCCATGACGAGGAGTGAGTAGTTCACCCTCGGGGCTGAGGGTTTGTACCAGTAGCTATGTGTTTGATCTCTCTCTCTCTCTCTCTCTCTCTCTCTCTCGTGTTCTTGAGGTGGTACGATCTTGATGTATCGTGAGCTTGTTGGAAATATGCCCTAGAGGCAATAATAAAATGGTTATTATTATATTTCTTTGTTCATGATAATTGTCTATTGTTCATGCTATAATTGTGTTATCCGGAAATCGTAATACATGTGTGAATACATAGACCACAACGTGTCCCTAGTAAGCCTCTAGTTGACTAGCTCGTTGATCAACAGATAGTCATGGTTTCCTGACTATGGACATTGGATGTCATTGATAACGGGATCACATCATTAGGAGAATGATGTGATGGACAAGACCCAATCCTAAGCATAGCTCAAAGATCGTGTAGTTTGTTTGCTAGAGCTTTTCCAATGTCAAGTATCTTTTCCTTAGACCATGAGATCGTGCAACTCCCGGATACCGTAGGAGTGCTTTGGGTGTGCCAAACGTCACAACGTAACAGGGTGACTATAAAGGTGCATTACGGGTATCTCCGAAAGTGTCTGTTGGGTTGGCACGGATCGAGACTGGGATTTGTCACTCCGTATGACGGAGAGGTATCTCTGGGCCCACTCGGTAATGCATCATCATAATGAGCTCAATGTGACTAAGGAGTTAGCCACGGGATCATGCATTACGGTAGGAGTAAAGAGACTTGCCGGTAACGAGATTGAACAAGGTATTGGGATACCGACGATCGAATCTCGGGCAAGTAACATACCGATTGACAAAGGGAATTGTATACGGGATTGATTGAATCCTCGACATCGTGGTTCATCCGATGAGATCATCGTGGAACATGTGGGAGCCAACATGGGTATCCAGATCCCGCTGTTGGTTATTGACCGGAGAGGCGTCTCGGTCATGTCTGCATGTCTCCCGAACCCGTAGGGTCTACACACTTAAGGTTCGGTGACGCTAGGGTTGTAGAGATATTAGTATGCGGAAACCCGAAAGTTGTTCGGAGTCCCGGATGAGATCCCGGATGTCACGAGGAGTTCCGGAATGGTCCGGAGGTGAAGAATTATATATAGGAAGTCAAGTTTCGGCCACCGGGAAAGTTTCGGGGGTCACCGGTATTGTACCGGGACCACCGGAAGGGTCCCGGGGGTCCACCGGGTGGGGCCACCTATCCTGGAGGGCCCCATGGGCTGAAGTGGGAAGGGAACCAGCCCCTAGTGGGCTGGGGCGCCCCCCATGGGCCTCCCCCTGCGCCTAGGGTTGGAAACCCTGGGGGTGGGGGGCGCCCCACCTGACTTGGGGGGCAAGTTTCCCCCCTGGCCGCCGCCCCCCTTGTAGATGGGATCCAGGTCCGGCGCCCCCCGGGGGCCTATAAATAGTGGGGGGGGGGGAGGGAGGGCAGCAGCACCACAGCCCCTGGCGCCTCCCTCTCCCCCTGCAACACCTCTCCCTCCTGCTTGCGCTTGGCGAAGCCCTGCCGGGATCCCCGCTACTTCCACCACCACGCCGTCGTGCTGCTGGATCTCCATCAACCTCTCCTTCCCCCTTGCTGGATCAAGAAGGAGGAGTCGTCGCTGCTCCGTACGTGTGTTGAACGCGGAGGTGCCGTCCGTTCGGCACTCGGTCATCGGTGATTTGGATCACGGCGAGTACGACTCCATCAACCCCGTTCACTTGAACGCTTCCGCTTGCGATCTACAAGGGTATGTAGATGAACTCCTTTCCCCTCGTTTCTAGTATACTCCATAGATGGATCTTGGTGATGCGTAGGAAATTTTAAAATTCTGCTACAATCCCCAACAGTGGCATCATGAGCCAGGCCTATGCGTAGTTACTATGCACGAGTAGAACACAAAGCAGTTGTGGGCGTAGATGTTGTCAATTTTTCTTGCCACTACTAGTCTTATCTTGTTTCAGCGGTATTGTGGGATGAAGCGGCCCGGACCGACCTTACACGTACGCTTACGTGAGACAGGTTCCACCGACTGACATGCACTAGTTGCATAAGGTGGCTAGCGGGTGTCTGTCTCTCCCACTTTAGTCGGAACGGATTCGATGAAAAGGGTCCTTATGAAGGGTAAATAGAAATTGGCATATCACATTGTGGTTTTACGTAGGTAAGAAACGTTCTTGCTAGAAACCTATAGAAGCCACGTAAAAACTTGCAACAACAATTAGAGGACGTCTAACTTGTTTTTGCAGCATGTGCCTTGTGATGTGATATGGCCAAGAAGATGTGATGAATGAGATATATGTGATGTATGAGATTGATCATATTGTTGTAATAGGAATCACGACTTGTATGTCGATGAGTATGACAACCGGCAGGAGCCATAGGAGTTGTCTTTATTTTTTGTATGACCTGCGTGTCATTGAATAACGCCATGTAAATTACTTTACTTTATTGCTAAACGCGTTAGCCATAGAAGTAGAAGTAATCGTTGGCGTGACAACTTCATGAAGACACAATGATGGAGATCATGATGATGGAGATCATGATGATGGAGATCATGGTGTCATGCCGGTGACGAAGATGATCATGGCGCCCCGAAGATGGAGATCAAAGGAGCAAAATGATATTGGCCATATGATGTCACTATTTGATTGCATGTGATGTTTATCATGTTTTGCATCTTATTTGCTTAGAACGACGGTAGTAAGTAAGATGATCCCTTATAATAATTTCAAGAAAGTGTTCCCCCTAACTGTGCACCGTTGCGAAGGTTCGTTGTTTCGAAGCACCACGTGATGATCGGGTGTGATAGATTCTAACGTTCGCATACAACGGGTGTTGACGAGCCTAGCATGTACAGACATGGCCTCGGAACACACGCAATACACTTAGGTTGACTTGACGAGCCTAGCATGTACAGACATGGCCTCGGAACACGGAAGACCGAAAGGTCGAGCATGAGTCGTATAGAAGATACGATCAACATGGAGATGTTCACCGATCTTGACTAGTCCGTCTCACGTGATGATCGGACACGGCCTAGTCAACTCGGATCATGTTTCACTTAGATGACTAGAGGGATGTCTATGTGAGTGGGAGTTCATTGAATAATTTGATTAGATGAACTAAATTATCATGAACTTAGTCTAAAATCTTTACAATATGTCTTGTAGATCAAATGGCCCACGTTGTCCTCAACTTCAACACGTTCCTAGAGAAAACCAAGCTGAAAGATGATGGCAGCAACTATACAGACTGGGTCCGGAACCTGAGGATCATCCTCATAGCTGCCAAGAAAGATTATGTCTTAGAAGCACCGCTAGGTGAAGCACCCATCCCAGAGAACCAAGACGTTATGAACGCTTGGCAATCACGTGCTGATGATTACTCCCTCGTTCAGTGCGGCATGCTTTACAGCTTAGAACCGGGGCTCCAAAAGCGTTTTGAGAAGCATGGAGCATATGAGATGTTCGAAGAGCTGAAAATGGTTTTCCAAGCTCATGCCGGGGCGAGAGATATGAAGTCTCCGACAAGTTCTTCAGCTGTAAAATGGAGGAAAATAGTTCTGTTAGTGAGCACATACTCAGAATGTCTGGGTTACACAACTGCTTGTCTCAGCTGGGAGTTAATCTCTCGGATGACGCGGTCATTGATAGAATCCTTCAGTCGCTTCCACCGAGCTACAAGAGCTTTGTGATGAACTTCAATATGCAGGGGATGGAAAAGACCATTCCTGAGGTATATTCAATGCTGAAATCAACGGAGGTGGAGATCAGAAAGGAACATCAAGTGTTGATGGTGAATAAAACCACTAAGTTCAAGAAAGGCAAGGGTAAAAGAACTTCAAGAAGGACGGCAAGGGAGTTGCCGCGCCCGGTAAGCCAGTTGCCGGGAAGAAGTCAAAGAATGGACCCAAGCCTGAGACTGAGTGCTTTTATTGCAAGGGAAGTGGTCACTGGAAGCGGAACTGCCCCAAATACTTAGCGGACAAGAAGGCCGGCAACACCAAAGGTATATGTGATATACATGTAATTGATGTGTACCTTACCAGTACTCGTAGTTGCTCCTGGGTATTTGATACCGGTGCGGTTGCTCATATTTGTAACTCAAAACAGGAACTGTGGAATAAGCGGAGACTAGCAAAGGACGAGGTGACGATGCGCGTCGGGAATGGTTCCAAGGTCGATGTGATCGCCGTCGGCACGCTACCTCTGCATTTACCTACGGGATTAGTTTTAAACCTCAATAATTGTTATTTAGTGCCAGCTTTGAGCAAGAACATTGTATATGGATCTCGTTTAATTCGAGATGGCTACTCATTTAAATCCGAGAATAATGGTTGTTCTATTTATTTGAGAGATATGTTTTATGGTCATGCCCCGCTGGTCAATGGTTTATTCTTAATGAATCTCGAACGTGATGTTACACATATTCATAGTGTGAATACCAAAAGATGTAAAGTTGATAACGATAGTCCCACATACTTGTGGCACTGCCGCCTTGGTCACATTGGTGTCAAGCGCATGAAGAAGCTCCATGCAGATGGACTTTTGGAGTCTCTTGATTACGAATCATTTGACACGTGCGAACCATGCCTCATGGGTAAGATGACCAAGACTCCGTTCTCCGGAACAATGGAGCGAGCAACCAATTTATTGGAAATCATACATACCGATGTGTGCGGACCAATGAGTGTCGAGGCTCGCGGAGGATATCGTTATGTTCTCACTCTCACTGATGACCTAAGTAGATATGGGTATGTCTACCTAATGAAACACAAGTCTGAAACCTTTGAAAAGTTCAAGGAATTTTAGAGTGAGGTTGAGAATCAACGTGACAGGAAAATAAAGTTCTTACGATCAGATCGTGGTGGAGAATATTTAAGTCACGAATTTGGTACGCACTTAAAGAAATGTGGAATCGTTTCACAACTCACGCCGCCTGGAACACCTCAGCGAAATGGTGTGTCCGAACGTCGTAATCGCACTCTATTGGATATGGTGCGATCTATGATGTCTCTTACCGATCTACCGCTCTCATTTTGGGGCTATGCTTTAGAGACTGCTGCATTCACTTTAAATAGGGCTCCGTCGAAATCCGTTGAGACGACACCGTATGAATTATGGTTTGGGAAGAAACCTAAGCTGTCGTTTCTAAAAGTTTGGGGATGCGATGCTTATGTCAAGAAACTTCAACCTGAAAAGCTCGAACCCAAGTCAGAAAAATGCGTCTTCATAGGATACCCTAAGGAAACCATTGGGTATACCTTCTACCTCAGATTCGAAGGCAAGATCTTTGTTGCCAAGAATGGGTCCTTTCTGGAGAAAGAGTTTCTCTCGAAAGAATTAAGTGGGAGGAAAGTGGAACTTGATGTGGTGATAGTCACCCCTTCCGAACCGGAAAGTAGCGCAGCGCGGGAAGATGTTCCTGTGGTGCCTACACCGACTGGGGAGGAAGTTAATGATGATGATCATGAAGCTTCAGATCAAGTTACTGCTGAACTTCATAGGTCCACAAGGACACGTTCCGCACCAGAGTGGTACGGCAACCCTGTCCTGGAAATCATGTTGTTAGACAACGGTGAACCTTCGAACTATGAAGAAGCGATGGCGGGCCCGGATTCTGACAAATGGCTAGAAGCCATGAAATCCGAGATAGGATCCATGTATGAAAACGAAGTATGGACTTTGACTGACTTGCCCGATGATCGGCGAGCCATAGAAAATAAATGGATCTTTAAGAAGAAGACAGATGCGGATGGTAATGTGACCATCTATAAGGCTCGACTGGTCGCTAAGGGTTATTGACAAGTTCAAGGGGTTGACTACGATGAGACTTTCTCACCCGTAGCGAAGCTGAAGTCCGTCCGAATCATGTTAGCAATTGCCGCATTCTATGATTATGAGATATGGCAAATGGACGTCAAAACGGCATTCCTTAACGGCTTTCTTAAGGAAGAATTGTATATGATGCAGCCGGTAGGTTTTGTCGATCCTAAGAATGCTAACAAGGTATGCAAGCTCCAGCGCTCCATCTATGGACTGGTGCAAGCATCTCGGAGTTGGAACATTCGTTTTGATGAGATGATCAAAGCGTTTGGGTTTACACAGGCTTATGGAGAAGCCTGTGTTTACAAGAAAGTGAGTGGGAGCTCTGTAGCATTTCTCTTATTATATGTGGATGACATACTATTGATGGGAAATGATATAGAATTCTTGGAAAGTATAAAGGCCTACTTGAATAAGTGTTTTTCAATGAAGGACCTTGGAGAAGCTGCTTATATATTAGGCATCAAGATCTATAGAGATAGATGAAGACGCCTCATTGGTCTTTCACAGAGTACGTACCTTGACAAGATATTGAAGATGTTCAATATGGATCAGTCCAAGAAGGGGTTCTTGCCTATATTGCAAGGTGTGCAATTGAGCACGGCTCAATGCCCGGCCACGGCAGAAGATAGAGAAAAGATGAGTGTCATCCCCTATGCCTCGGCCATAGGGTCTATTATGTATGCCATGCTGTGTACCAGACCTGATGTAAACCTTGCCGTAAGTTTGGTAGGAAGGTACCAAAGTAATCCCGGCATGGAACACTGGACAGCGGTCAAGAATATGCTGAAGTACCTAAAAAGGACTAAGGATATGTTTCTCGTTTATGGAGGTGACGAAGAGCTCGTCATAAAGGGTTACGTCGACGCTAGCTTCGACACAGATCTGGATGACTCGAAGTCACAAACCGGATACGTGTATATTTTGAATGGAGGGGCAGTAAGCTGGTGCAGTTGCAAGCAAAGCGTCGTGGCGGGATCTACATGTGAAGCGGAGTACATGGCAGCCTCAGAGGCAGCGCAAGAAGCAATCTGGATGAAGGAGTTCATTACCGACCTAGGGGTGATTCCCAATGCGTCGGGCCCAATGACTCTCTTCTGTGACAACACTAGAGCTATTGCCCTTGCCAAGGAGCCCAGGTTTCACAGGAAGACCAGGCATATCAAGCGTCGCTTCAACTCCATTCGTGAGAGTGTTCAAAATGGAGACATAGATATTTGTAAAGTACATACGGACCTGAATGTAGCAGATCCGTTGACTAAACCTCTCCCTAGAGCAAAACATGATCAACACCAGAACGCTATGGGTGTTCGATTCATCACAATGTAACTAGATTATTGACTCTAGTGCAAGTGGGAGACTGTTGGAAATATGCCCTAGAGGCAATAATAAAATGGTTATTATTATATTTCTTTGTTCATGATAATTGTCTATTGTTCATGCTATAATTGTGTTATCCGGAAATCGTAATACATGTGTGAATACATAGACCACAACGTGTCCCTAGTAAGGAGACTTTCCAATGTCAAGTATCTTTTCCTTAGACCATGAGATCGTGCAACTCCCGGATATCGTAGGAGTGCTTTGGGTGTGCCAAACGTCACAACGTAACTGGGTGACTATAAAGGTGCATTACGGGTATCTCCGAAAGTGTCTGTTGGGTTGGCACGGATCGAGACTGGGATTTGTCACTCCGTATGACGGAGAGGTATCTCTGGGCCCACTCGGTAATGCATCATCATAATGAGCTCAATGTGACTAAGGAGTTAGCCACGGGATCATGCATTGCGGTACGAGTAAAGAGACTTGCCGGTAACGAGATTGAACAAGGTATTGGGATACCGACGATCGAATCTCGGGCAAGTAACATACCGATTGACAAAGGGAATTGTATACGGGATTGATTGAATCCTCGACATCGTGGTTCATCCGATGAGATCATCGTGGAACATGTGGGAGCCAACATGGGTATCCAAATCCCGCTGTTGGTTATTGACCGAAGAGGCGTCTCGGTCATGTCTGCATGTCTCCCGAACCCGTAGGGTCTACACACTTAAGGTTCGGTGACGCTAGGGTTGTAGAGATATTAGTATGCGGAAACCCGAAAGTTGTTCGGAGTCCCGGATGAGATCCTGGACGTCACGAGGAGTTCCGGAATGGTCCGGAGGTGAAGAATTATATATAGGAAGTCAAGTTTCGGCCACCGGGAAAGTTTCGGGGGTCACCGGTATTGTACCGGGACCACCGGAAGGGTCCCGGGGGTCCACCGGGTGGGGCCACCTATCCCGGAGGGCCCCAGGGGCTGAAGTGGGAAGGGAACCAGCCCCTAGTGGGCTGGGGCGCCCCCATGGGCCTCCCCCTGCGCCTAGGGTTGGAAACCCTTGGGGTGGGGGCGCCCCACCTGACTTGGGGGGCAAGTTTCCCCCCTGGCCGCCGCCCCCCCTTGTAGATGGGATCCAGGGCCGGCGCCCCCCAGGGGGCCTATAAATAGTGGGGGGGGGGGGGAGGGAGGGCAGCAGCACCACAGCCCCTGGCGCCTCCCTCTCCCCCTGCAACACCTCTCCCTCCCGCTTGTGCTTGGTTTCGTACGGACTCTTGAATAGATCGATCAGAAAGGATAACTTTGAGGTGGTTTCGTACCCTACCATAATCTCTATGTTTGTTCTCCGCTATTAGTGACTTTGGAGTGACTCTTTGTTGCATGTTGAGGGATAGTTATATGATCCAATTATGTTATTATTGTTGAGAGAACTTGCACTAGTGAAAGTATGAACCCTAGGCCTTGTTTCCTAGCATTGCAATACCGTTTGTGCTCACTTTTATCATTAGTTACCTTGCTGTTTTTATATTTTCAGATTACAAAAACCTATATCTACCATCCATATTGCACTTGTATCACCATCTCTTCGCCGAACTAGTGCACCTATACAATTTACCATTGTATTGGGTGTGTTGGGGACACAAGAGACTCTTTGTTATTTGGTTGCAGGGTTGTTTGAGAGAGACCATCTTCATCCTACGCCTCCCACGGATTGATAAACCTTAGGTCATCCACTTGAGGGAAATTTGCTACTGTCCTACAAACCTCTGCACTTGGAGGCCCAACAACGCCTACAAGAAGAAGGTTGTGTAGTAGACATCAAGCAGATTTCTGGCGCCGTTGCCGGGGAGGTGAGTGCTTGAAGGTATATCTTTAAATCTTGCAATCGAATCTTTTAGTTTCTTGTTTTATCACTAGTTTAGTCTATAAAAGAAAACTACCAAAAATGGAATTAAGGTTGCCTCATATGCTTCATCTTTTTAATGTCTTTCGTGAAAAAGATGGGAAGGAAAATTGTGCTCAAGTACTAGAAGAAGAATTACATAGAATGGTTGGCATAAAATATGTGAATGATGTGCATGATTGCAATGTTGTTAGTATGAATTCTTTGAATACCCATGATGCTAATGACATGCAAAGCCACAAGCTTGGGGATGCTATGTTTGATGAAGATGATATGTTTATTCCCCCAAGTTTTGATGAGCAAATTTATTATGATGATAGCATGCCTCCTAGTTATGATGATTATATTGATGAAAGTGGGTTTGGAAGAGTGTCAACTTTATGAAGTAATGATCCCACCATTTTGGAGGATGTTGAATATTATTGTGATAATTATGAAAGTGGATTTGGAGAGGTCATGACTTTATTTAGTGATGAATCCTCTATTTCGGAAGAGGTTCCAATTGATTATGAGAACAAAGTTGCTATCTATGATGATTATTGTGATGACATGTATGATATAAAGAATAAAGATAACCATGAAACTGTTGGGGAACGTAGCAGAAATTCAAAATTTTCTATGCATCACCAAGATCAATCTATGGAGTAATCTAGCAACGAGGGGAAGGGGAGTGCATTTACATACCATTGTAGATCGCGATGCGGAAGCGTTGCAAGAACGCGGATGAAGGAGTCGTACTCGTAGCGATTCAGATCGCGGTTGATTCCGATCTAAGCGCCGAACCACGGTGCCTCCGCGTTCAACACACGTGCAGCCCGGTGACGTCTCCCACGCCTTGATCCAGCAAGGAGAGAGGGACAGGTTGGGGAAGACTCTGTCCAGCAGCAGCACGACAGCGTGGTGGTGATGGAGGAGCGCGGTACTCCAGCAGGGCTTCGCCAAGCACTACGAGAGACGAGGAGGGAGAGGGGTAGGGCTGCGGCTGGGAGAGAATAACTCGTGTATTGTGCAGCCCCTGGACCTCAACTATATATAGGGGGAGGGGAGGGGGCTGTGCCCCCTCTAGGGTTCCCACCCCAAAGGGTGCGGCAGCCTAGAACCCATCTAGGGTGGCGGCCAAAAGGGGGAGAGGGGGAGGCGCACCTGGGGTGGGCCTTAGGGCCCATCTGCCCTAGGGTTTGCCCCCCTCTTCTCTTGAGGCGCCTTGGGCCTTGGTGGGAGGCGCCCCAGCCCACCTAGGGGCTGGTCCCTTCCCACTATTGGCCCACGCAAGCCTCTGGGGCTGGTGGCCCCTCCCGATGGACCCCTGGACCCTTCCGGTGGTCCCGGTACATTACCGGTGATGCCCGGAACACTTCCGGTGGCCAAATCCTCACTTCCTATATATCAATCTTTACCTCCGGACCATTCCGGAACTCCTCGTGACGTCCGGGATCTCATCCGGGACTCCGAACAACATTCGGTAACCGCGTACATACTTTCCCTATAACCCTAGCGTCATCGAACCTTAAGTGTGTAGACCCCACGGGTTCGGGAACCATGCAGACATGACCGAGACGTTCTCCGGCCAATAACCAACAGCGGGATCTGGATACCCATGTTGGTTCCCACATGTTCCACGATGATCTTATCGGATGAACCACGATGTCGGGGATTCAATCAATCCCGTATACAATTCCCTTTGTCTATCGGTATGTTACTTGCCCGAGATTCGATCGTCGGTATCCCGATACCTTGTTCAATCTCTTTACCGGCAAGTCTCTTTACTCGTTCCGTAACTCACATCATCCCGTGATCAACTCCTTGGTCACATTGTGCACATTATGATGATGTCCTACCGAGTGGGCCCAGAGATACCTCTCCGTTTACACGGAGCGACAAATCCCTGTCTCGATTCGTGCCAACCCAACAGACACTTTCGGAGATACCTGTAGTGCACCTTTATAGCCACCCAGTTACGCTGTGATGTTTGGTACACCCAAAGCATTCCTACGGTATCTGGGAGTTGCACAATCTCATGGTCTAAGGAACTGATACTTGACATTAGAAAAGCTCTAAGCAAACGAACTACACGATCTTGTGCTAGGGTTAGGATTGGGTCTTGTCCATCACATCATTCTCCTAATGATGTGATCCCATTATCAACGACATCCAATGTCCATGGTCAGGAAACCGTAACCATCTATTGATCAACGAGCTAGTCATCTAGAGGCTTACTAGGGACATGGTGTTGTCTATGTATCCACACATGTATCTGAGTTTCCTATCAATACAATTTTAGCATGGATAATAAACGATTATCATGAACAAGGAAATATAATAATAACCAATTTATTATTGCCTCTAGGGCAGATTTCCAACAGTCTCCCACTTGCATAACCGTATTGCGATAAGCATAATCCAATCATGTTTATGCTCAACCAAATAACAATTATTTAGGTTTAACACCAATCTCGATGGTAGAGGGAGCATGCGACGCTTGATCACATCAACCTTGGAAACACTTCCAACACATATCGTCATCTCACCTTTAGCTAGTCTCCGTTTATTCCGCAGCTTTTATTTCGAGTTACTAACACTTAGCAACCGAACCGGTATCTAATACCCTGGTGCTGCTAGGAGTACTAGTAAAGTACACATTCATATAATGTATATCTAATATACTTCTGTCGACCTTGCCTGCCTTCTCATCTACCAAGTATCTAGAGTAGTTCTGCTTCAGTGACCGTTCCCCTCATTACAGAAGCACTTAGTCTCGGGTTTGGGTTTGAACCTTGGGATTCTTCACTAGAGCAGCAAATGATTTGCTGTTTCATGAAGTATCCCTTTTGCCCTTGCCCTTCTAGAAACTAGTGGTTTTACTAACCATCAACAATTGATGCTCCTTCTTGATTTCTACTTTTGCGGTGTCAAACATCGCGAGTTGCTCAAGGATCATCATGTCTATCCCTGATATGTTATAGTTCATCACGAAGCTCTAATAGCTTGGTGACAGTGACTATGGAGAACCATCACTATCTCATCTGGAAGATTAACTCCCACTCGATTCAAGCGATTGTGGTACTCAGACAATCTGAGCACAAGCTCAACGATTGAGCTTTTTCTCCCTTAGTTTGCAGGCTTAAGAAACTTGTCAGAGGTCTCATACCTCTTGACGTGGGCATTAGTCTGAAATCCCAATTTCAGTATTTGGAACATCTCATATGTTCTGCGACGTTTCAAAACCGTCTTTGGTGCCACAATTCTAAACCGTTAGCATTACGCACTGAACTATCATGTAGTCATCAAAACGTGTATGTCAGATGTCTCGCAACATCTACAGACGACGCTGAGGTTCAGCACACCGAGCGGTGCATTAAGGACATAAGCCTTCTGTGCAGCAATGAGGACAATCCTCAGTTTACGGACCTAGTCCGCATAATTGCAACTACCAACTTTCAACTAAATTTTCTCTAGGAACATATCTTAAACAGTAGAGCTAAAGCGTAAGCTATGACATAATTTGCAAAGACCTTTTGACTATGTTCATGATAATTGAGTTTATCTGATTAATGAACTCCCACTCAGATAGACATCCCTCTAGTCATCTAAGTGATACATGATCCGAGTCAAACTAGGCCGTGTCCGATCATCACGTGAGACGGACTAGTCATCATCGGTGAACATCTCCATGTTGATCGTATCTGCTATACGACTCATGTTCGACCTTTCGGTCTCTTGTGTTCCGAGGCCATGTCTGTACATGCTAGACTCGTCAAGTCAACCTAAGTGTTTTGCATGTGTTCCGAGGCCATGTCTGTACATGCTAGGCTCGTCAACACCCGTTGTATTCGAACGTTAGAATCTATCACACCCGATCATCACGTGGTGCTTCGAAATAACGAACCTTCGCAACGGTGCACAGTTAGGGGGAACACGTCTCTTGAAATTTTAGTGAGGGATCATCTTATTTATGCTACCGTCGTTCTAAGCAAATAAGATGTAAACATGACAAACATCACATGCAAATCATAAAGTGACGTGATATGGCCAATATCATCTTGCGCCTTTGATCTCCATCTTCGAGGCGCGGCATGATCACCTTCGTCACCGGCATGACACCATGATCTCCATCATTGTGTCTTCATGAAGTTGTCTCGCCAACTATTACTTCTACTACTATGGCTAACGGTTAGCAATAAAGTAAAGTAATTACATGGCGTTTTCATTGACACGCAGGTCATACAATAAATTAAGACAACTCCTATGGCTCCTGCCGGTTGTCATACTCATCGACATGCAAGTCGTGATTCCTATTACAAGAACATGATCAATCTCATACATCACATATATCATTCATCACATCCTTTTGGCCATACCACATCACATAGCATACCCTGCAAAAACAAGTTAGACGTCCTCTAATTGTTGTTGCATGTTTTACGTGGCTGCTATGGGATTCTAGCAAGAACGTTTCCTACCTACACAAAAGCCACAACGTGATATGCCAACTTCTACTTACCCTTCATAAGGACCCTTTTCATCGAATCCGATCCGACTAAAGTGGGAGAGACAGACACCCGCTAGCCACCTTATGCAACTAGTGCATGTCAGTCGGTGGAACCTGTCTCACGTAAGAGTACGTGTAAGGTCGGTCCGGGCCGCTTCATCCCACGATGCCGCCGAATCAAGATAAGACTAGTAACGGCAAGTAAATTGACAAAATCGACGCCCACAACTACTTTGTGTTCTACTCGTGCATAGAAACTACACATAGACCTAGCTCATGATGCCACTGTTGGGGAACATAGCAGAAATTCAAAATTTTCTACGCATCACCAAGATCAATCTATGGAGTAATCTAGCAACGAGGGGAAGGGGAGTGCATCTACATACCATTGTAGATCGCGATGCGGAAGCGTTGCAAGAACGCGGATGAAGGAGTCGTACTCGTAGCGATTCAGATCGCGGTTGATTCCGATCTAAGCGCCGAACCACGGTGCCTCCGCGTTCAACACACGTGCAGCCCGGTGACGTCTCCCACGGCTTGATCCAGCAAGGAGAGAGGGAGAGGTTGGGGAAGACTCCGTCCAGCAGCAGCACGACGGTGTGGTGGTGATGGAGGAGCGCGGTACTCCAGCAGGGCTTCGCCAAGCACTACGAGAGACGAGGAGGGAGAGGGGTAGGGCTGCGGCTGGGAGAGAATAACTCGTGTATTGTGCAACCCCTGGACCTCAACTATATATAGGGGGAGGGGAGGGGGCTGCGCCCCCTCTAGGGTTCCCACCCCAAAGGGTGCGGCAGCCTAGAACCCATCTAGGGTGGCGGCCAAAAGGGGGAGAGGGGGAGGCACACCTGGGGTGGGCCTTAGGGCCCATCTGCCCTAGGGTTTGCCCCCCTCTTCTCTTGAGGCGCCTTGGGCCTTGGTGGGAGGCGCCCCAGCCCACCTAGGGGCTGGTCCCTTCCCACTATTGGCCCACGCAAGCCTCTGGGGCTGGTGGCCCCTCCCGGTGGACCCCCGGACCCTTCCGGTGGTCCCGGTACATTACCGGTGATGCCCGGAACACTTCCGGTGGCCAAATCCTCACTTCCTATATATCAATATTTACCCCCGGACAATTCATCTAGCCTCTGTTTAGATGTGGTTTTATGTTTTAGTTAGTTTTTGTGCCAAGTAGAACCTTTGGGAAGACTTGGGTGAAGTCTATGCGATCTTGCTGTAAAAAACAGAAACTTTTGCGCTCACGAGATTAGCTGCCATTTTTTACTGGAGAGTGCTTTTAGGTTGATTCTTTTTGCAGATGATTAATAGGAAAATTCCTCAGGTCCACCAATTTATTTCAGAATTTTTGGAGTTCCATAAGTATACGTTTGATACAGATTACTTCAGACTGTTCTGTTTTTGACAGATTCTGTTTTCATTGTGTTCTTTGCTTATTTTGATGAATCTATGGGTAGTATCGGAGGGTATGAACCATAGAGAAGTTGGAATACAGTAGATATTACACCAATATGAATTTATAATGAGTTCACAACAGTACCTAAGTGGTGGTTTTGTTTTCTTATACTAACGGAGCTTACGAGTTTTCTGTTGAGTTTTGTGTTGTGAAGTTTTCAAGTTTTGGGTAAAGATTCGATGGACTATGGAATAAGGAGTGGCAAGAGCCTAAGCTTGGGGATGCCCAAGGCACCCCAAGGTAATATTAAAGGACAACCAAGAGCCTAAGCTTGGGGATGCCCCGGATGGCATCCCCTCTTTCGTCTTCGTTCATCGGTAACTTTACTTGGAGCTATATTTTTATTCACCACATGATATGTGTTTTGCTTGGAGTGTAATTTTATTTTATTTAGTTTTGATTTCTGTTTTAATAAAATACCAAGATGTGAAATTCTTAAATGTTAGAGAGTCTTCACATAGTTACTTAATTATTTAACTACTCATTGATCTTCACTTATATCTTTTGGAGTAGTTTGTCATTTGCTCTAGTGCTTCACTTATATCTTCCTAGAGCATGGCGGTAGTTTTATTTTGAAGAAATTGTTGATCTCTCATGCTTCACTTATATTATTTTGAGAGTCTTTTAGAACAGCATGGTAATTTTCTTTGGTTATGAATTTAGTCCTAATATGATAGGCATCCAAGATGGGTATAATAAAAACTTTCATATAGAGTGCATTGAATACTATGAGAAGTTTGATGCTTGATGATTGTTTTGAGATATAAAGATGGTGATATTAGAGTCGTGCTAGTTGAGTAATTGTGAAATTGAGAAATACTTGTGTTGAGGTTTGCAAGTCCCGTAGCATGCACGTATGGTAACCGTTGTGTGACAAATTTGAAGCATGAGGTGTTTCTTTGATTGCCTTCCTTATGAGTGGCGGTCGGGGACGAGCGATGGTCTTTTCCTACCAATCTATCCCCCTAGGAGCATGCGCGTAGTGCTTGGTTTTGATGACTTGTAGATTTTTGCAATAAGTATGTGAGTTCTTTATGACTAATGTTGAGTCCATGGATTATACGCACTCTCACCCTTCCATCATTGCTAGCCTCTTCGGTACCGTGCATTGCCCTTTCTCACCTTGAGAGTTGGTGCAAACTTCGCCGGTGCATCCAAACCCCGTGATATGATACGCTCTATCACACATAAACCTCCTTATATCTTCCTTAAAGTAGCCACCATACCTTCATATTATGGCATTTCCATAGCCATTCCGAGATATATTGCCATGCAACTTTCCACCGTTCCGTTTATTATGACACGCTTCATCATTGTCATATTGCCTTGCATGATCATGTAGTTGACATCGTATTTGTGGCAAAGCCACCATGCATAATTGCATACATGTCACTCTTGATTCATTGCCCATCTCGGCACACCGCCGGAGGCATTCATATAGAGTCATACTTTGTTCTAGTATCGAGTTGTAATCCTTGAGTTATAAATAAATAGCAGTGTGATGATCATCATTATTAGAGCATTGTCCCAAAAAAAATAAAGGCCAAAAAAAAGAAAGGCCAAAAAAAAGAAAAAAAGAGAAAGGCCAAAAAAAGGCCAAATAAAAAAAAGAAAAAAAGATAAAAGGGACAATGCTACTATCCTTTTTCCACACTTGTGCTTCAAAGTAGCACCATGATCTTCATGATAGAGAGTCTCTTATTTTGTCACTTTCATATACTAGTGGGAATTTTTCATTATAGAACTTGGCTTGTATATTCCAACAATGGGCTTCCTCAAATGCCCTAGGTCTTCGTGAGCAAGCGAGTTGGATGCACACCCACTTAGTTTCTTTTTGTTGAGCTTTCATACATTTATAGCTCTAGTGCATCCGTTGCATGGCAATCCCTACTCCTCGCATTGACATCAATTGATGGGCATCTCCCTAGCCTGTTGATTAGCCGCGTCAATGTGAGACTTTCTCCTTTTTGTCTTCTCCACACAACCCCCATCATTATATTCTATTCCACCCAAAGTGCTATGTCCATGGCTCATGCTCATGTATTGCGTGAAAGTTGAAAAAAGTTTGAGATTACTAAAGTATGAAACAATTGCTTGGCTTGTCATCGGGGTTGTGCATGATGGGAGCATTTTGTGTGATGAAAATGAAGCATGGCCAAACTATATGATTTTGTGGGGATGAGCTTTCTTTGGCTATGTTATTTATAGAAGACATAATTGCTTGGTTAGTATGCTTGAAGTATTATTATTTTTATGTCAATATTAAACTTTTGTCTTGAATATCATGGATCTGAATATTCTTGCCACAATAAAGAAGATTACATTGATAAATATGTTAGGTAGCATTCCACATCAAAAATTCTGTTTTTATCATTTACCTACTCGAGGACGAGCAGGAATTAAGCTTGGGGATGCTTGATACGTCTCCAACGTATCTATAATTTTTGATTGTTCCATGCTATTATATTATCTATCTAGTATGTTTTATATGCATTTATATGCTATTTTATATGATTTTTGGGACTAACCTATTAACCTAGAGCCCTGTGCCAGTTTCTGTTTTTTTCCTTGTTTTTGAGTTTTGCAGAAAAGGAAAACCAAACGGAGTCCAATTGACTTGAAATTTGACGGAGATTCTTTTTGGACCAGAAGAAGCCCACGGAGCATCGGAGATGGGCCAGAAGAGTCCCGAGGCACCCACGAGAGTCCCGAGACCCCCCCGACTTGTTCCCGACGCCAAAACCTCTTATATATACAGAAACGCCCAGAACATAACCTAGATCGGGAATTCCGCCGCCGCAAGCCTCTGTAGCCACCAAAAACCAATCGGGACCCTGTTTCGGCACCCTGCCGGACGGGGGAATTCCTCTCCGATGGCCATCTTCATCATCCGGGCGCTCTCCATGACAAGGAGGGAGTAGGTCACCCTCGGGGCTGGGGGTATGTACCAGTAGCTATGTGTTTGATCTCTCTCTCTCTCTCTCTCTCTCTCTCTCTCGTGTTCTTGAGGTGGTACGATCTTGATGTATCGCGAGCTTTGCTATTATAGTTGGTTCTTATGATGTTTCTCCCCCTCTACTCTCTTGTAATGGATTGAGTTTTCCCTTTGAAGTTATCTTATCGGATTGAGTCTTTAAGGATTTGAGAACACTTGATGTATGTCTTGCATGTGCTTATCTGTGGTGACAATGGGATATCACGTGATCTACTTGATGTATGTTTTGGTGATCAACTTGCGGGTTCCGTGACCTCATGAACTTATGCATAGGGGTTGGCACACGTTTTCGTCTTGATTCTCCGGTAGAAACTTTGGGGCACTCTTTTAAGTACTTTGTGTTGGTTTGAATAGATGAATCTGAGATTGTGTGATGCATATCATATAATCATACCCATGGATACTTGAGGTGACATTGGAGTATCTAGGTGACATTAGGGTTTTGGTTGATTTGTGTCTTAAGGTGTTATTCTAGTACGAACTCTTGAATAGATCGGTCAGAAAGAATAACTTTGAGGTGGTTTCGTACCCTACAATAATCTCTTCGTTTGTTCTCCGCTATTAGTGACTTTGGAGTGACTCTTTGTTGCATGTTGAGGGATAGTTATATGATCCAATTATGTTATTATTGTTGAGAGAACTTGCACTAGTGAAAGTATGAACCCTAGGCCTTGTTTCCTAGCATTGCAATACCGTTTGTGCTCACTTTTATCATTAGTTACCTTGCTGTTTTTATATTTTCAGATTACAAAAACCTATATCTACCATCCATATTGCACTTGTATCACCATCTCTTCGCCGAACTAGTGCACCTATACAATTTACCATTGTATTGGGTGTGTTGGGGACACAAGAGACTCTTTGTTATTTGGTTGCAGGGTTGTTTGAGAGAGACCATCTTCATCCTACGCCTCCCACGGATTGATAAACCTTAGGTCATCCACTTGAGGTAAATTTGCTACTGTCCTACAAACCTCTGCACTTGGAGGCCCAACAACGTCTACAAGAAGAAGGTTGTGTAGTAGACATCAAGATGACGCGCTCGTCTTCCTCCAGCGCCGGCGAGATCTCGTCGGCGAGCGGCACGCGCGTCTTGATGTATCCCGCGCTGGGCAGCTGCCGCGTGTCGTGGAGGAATGTGAGATGGTCTTCATGGACGTTGGAGCCGTCCCAGTCGCCCGAGCGCTCCATGACGGCTCGAGCTCGACGAAGATGAATGACGGTGACGAGGGCGCGAGCTCTCTGCGGAACAGAGAGAGGGCTTGGAGAGGAGAAGCTTGAAGGCGACGGCGAGCCGCGGCAGCACCGACGGGGCGCGAGTGCGGCGGCGGCGAAGAAGAGGAAGAAGCAAGAGGAGGCGAGGGAGAGGAGAGCGCGCGTGCCTTTGCCACTCCCCTCCTCCCCCGATTTATAGCCCCTGGCTGCGAAGCCGAGGGGGCGGGGCGTGGGGTCGTGGGATTAACTGCGCCCATGTCCCCACGACCCCGCATTTACCGCGTGGTAAAGACGCGTGGTAATGGCGCGTGGGATCCCAACCACCCCGCCTCGGCCGCAGAGGATCCGCGCGCGCGCCGAGGCCTGGTAGTGGCGGGCCCGACCTGCAGCATGTCCCGTCACGCTCGTGGGCTGGCAGGCCAGCCTGGCTAGCTGACGCCGCGTGGCGTGCGAGCGGTGGGCGGCAGGCCTAGATGCTTGGCTAGCGCACCACCTGGTTCCCGCCTTGGCGGTTCAAAATTCATCAAGCGGCTATCTTCCGCATCTGACTCCTAGCAGTCGGCATACCAGAAGATGGACGAGACGAGCAAACAAGACTACTCAGTGTAGGAAGCTGTAGGGGCACCCCGCCTTGTCAGCCGCGGCGACCCGCCAGCTTCGGGGACTAATGTTGGAGTTATTGGCCATGAGTAGGCTCATCTGCCCCCCATGACATTTCAAGACATCGGGGCCGACTGCGCCCCTCAAGCCTCAAAGCTTGGTCACCGCCTTCCCCTGGCCGGCTGGTCCAAGCGGCCGGCTGCCGGAAGGTGGAGGACCCCAGAAGACGGCCACGAAGCGGGCCGACCCCTAGCATGCGGCCTCCAGAGAGGCCGGCTCCTAGCGGGCGGCTCCAGGCGCCGTCAAAGTCTGCACCCTCTTAAGAATGACGGGACGGGGCGTGCCTACATCAAAACTTGCCACCCTCGAATCCGGGGCGGGTCGTGGCCACAGTACGCCGTACGAGCCGGAGATCTCCCACACGACGCAGCACTGTGGCCCCTCTGCCCGTGACATCACCCAAATCAGAAGGGACCATGCTCCCACGACGGGCTGTCAGTACGGCCTGCAGGCGGCGGGCCCTACCTGCCCGCGAGTAACCAGAAGGCGGCTAGTCTCGGCCAGTCGGCGAAGGGGAGGCCGGCACCCAGAAGGCGGCCCTCCCCCTCCCTAGGAGTTTGTGCGCCATTAACCAGAAGAGATGGGGAATGGCTACAGTGATCGCCCGCCAGGCGGCGGGACTGTAGCCACACGCTCCCCTGTTGGGTAACGTCGTAATTTCAAAAATTTTCCTACGCACACGCAAGATCATGGTGATGCATAGCAACGAGAGGGGAGAGTGTTGTCCACGTACCCTCGTAGACCGACAGCGGAAGCGTTATCACAACGCGGTTGATGTAGTCGTACGTCTTCACGATCCGACCGATCAAGTACCGAACGCACGGCACCTCTGAGTTCTACACACGTTCAGCTCGATGACGTCCCTCGAACTCCGATCCAGCCGAGTGTTGAGGGAAAGTTTCGTCAGCACGACGGCGTGGTGACGATGATGATGTTCCACCGACGCAGGGCTTCGCCTAAGCTCTGCAACGGTATTATCGAGGTGTATTATGGTGGAGGGGGGCACCGCACACGGCTAAAATATCATATATCAATTGTGTGTCCATGGGGTGCCCCCTGCCCCCATATATAAAGGAGCAAGGGGGAGGCCGCCGGCCTAGGGAGGAGAGGCGCGCCAGAAGGGGGAGTCCTACTCCCACCGGGAGTAGGACTCCTCCTTTCCTTGTTGGAATAGGAGAAGGGAAGGGAGAAGGAGAAAGAAGGAAGGGGGCGCCCCCCTTCCCTAGTCCAATTCGGACCAGACCATGGGGAGGGGCGCGGCCACCTTTTGAGGCCTTTCTCTCCTTTCCCGTATGGCCCATTAAGGCCCAATACGAATTCTCGTAACTCTCCGGTACTCCGAAAAATACCCGAATCACTCGAAACCTTTCCGAAGTCCGAATATAGTCGTCCAATATATCGATCTTTACGTCTCGGCCATTTCGAGACTCCTCGTCATGTCCCCGATCTCATCCGGGACTCCGAACTCCTTCGGTACATCAAAACATATAAACTCATAATATAACTGTCATCGTAACGTTAAGCGTGCGGTCCCTACGGGTTCGAGAACTATGTAGACATGACCGAGACACCTCTCCGGTCAGGACGAGACTTGCCTGCTCCCTTCCATGCTCCCATCCGTGCTCCCGCATACGTGGCTTGATTTGATTGGAAGAAAATAAGGCCCGGCCCCACCCCCGAAAATCAGGGGGGGAGATGATTAGATTAGAAAAGAAAAAGGGAAAAGAACAACCGTAGGATGAAGTGGGAGCACGGATGGGAGCATGGAGAGGGAGCAGGCAAGCCGGATCCCTCCGGTCAATAACCAATAGCGGGACCTGGATGCCCATATTGGCTCCCACATATTCTACGAAGATCTTTATCGGTCAGACCGCATAACAACATACGTTGTTCCCTTTGTCATCGGTATGTTACTTGCCCGAGATTCGATCGTCGGTATCTCGATACCTAGTTCAATCGCGTTACCGGCAAGTCTCTTTACTCGTTCCGTAATACATCATCCCGCAACTAACTCATTAGTCACAATGCTTGCAAGGCTTATAGTGATGTGCATTACCGAGTGGGCCCAGAGATACCTCTCCGACAATCGGAGTGACAAATCCTAATCTCGAAATACGCCAACCCAACAAGTACCTTTGGAGACACCTGTAGAGCACCTTTATAATCACCCATTTACGTTGTGACGTTTGGTAGCACACAAAGTGTTCCTCCGGTAAACGGGAGTTGCATAATCTCATAGTCATAGGAACATGTATAAGTCATGAAGAAAGCAATAGCAACATACTAAACGATCGGGTGCTAAGCTAACGGAATGGGTCAAGTCAATCACGTCATTCTCCCAATGAGGTGATCCCATTAATCAAATGACAACTCATGTCTATGGCTAGGAAACATAACCATCTTTGATTAACGAGTTAGTCAAGTAGAGGCATACTAGTGACACTCTGTTTGTCTATGTATTCACACATGTATTATGTTTCCGGTTAATACAATTCTAGCATGAATAATAAACATTTATCATGATATAAGGAAATATATAATACTTTATTATTGCCTCTAGGGCATATTTCCTTCAGTCTCCCACTTGCACTAGAGTCAATAATCTAGTTCACATCGCCATGTGATTTAACATCAATAATTCACATCACCATGTGATTAACACCCATAGTTCACATCTCTATGTGACCAACACTCAAAGGGTTTACTGGAGTCAATAATCTAGTGTGACACCCAAAATTTTTGACCTTGTTTTATTTATTAATTTTTTTTCAGGAAATAAAACTTTTCCATTTGTCAAGATTTACCCTTTTATTATTTTGGATTTTTGCCCCTATTGGAAAACTTTCCAAAAGTTTTATTGGACTTATATGCCCTTTTTATATAAAAAAACAATTCCATATCAGTGGATTTATCTGCATAATTAATTTCCAGGAGCTTTAATGCCTTTAAAATGATCTTTCAAAATTTTGGAGCCCCTTTTTGCACTGCAAACTTTTGATAAATGCCTTCAAAATTTTCACCAAAATTTGGGGATGTCATGTGATGTTTCCACATCACTTTTATGCAAAAATACCTTTTGGCCATTGGAGATCTTGAGCTCTACACCAACTTTTCCAATCTGGTCCAGTAGGCACTTTTGCACTACAACCCATTTAAATATCTCTTTAAAAATTCTTCCAAGTGTTTGGAGATATCAGTGGATGCATACAACTCAACTCTATGCAAAAACCCAGTGATGTTCTTTGAAAAATTTGAGTGAAACAACCTCTTTTGCATTCTGGTCCAAGTTGGTGATTTGTACCGCAACCTTATTTTTCCTTGCTCTAGTAACCCTGAGCTTTTTCCTGCTTGTAGCCCTCCCTTCAAAACCCTTAAGTCCAGGAGAATGGACTCATTAGAGGTTTTTAAGTGCATGCTTTAAACCCTTTTTCCTTCTGTCCAAATTTGGAGTTTTGCAATACTTGCACTAACAAGTTTCAGGTTTTGCCCAAGTGATCTTACCACCATCCCCTGCATCTAAAGAGACCCTGATCTGGAGAGTTTGGCCACCCCAAGAGTTACCTAAGTACACTTGGCATTCTGTCGAACACTTGGTGTGCACAGTCAGCTTGAGGCATGTTTTCTAGTTTGCACTGTGAACTTGCTCCAATGACCCAACAACCTTGTCCACTAAGCTCCTAGCCACCCCTACCCTTGTTCTGTTCTTTGCCAGCCTCGCCCAAGCTCTCTAGAGCGCGTTGGCATTGCGTCGAACACCTGCCGTGCGTGCTCTGGGCGCGCCCAGAGCGCACGTTTTGCACGCGCGCGCACTGAGCCGGCACGCCGCACTGCCGCACTCGACGCGACCCGTCCCTGGCCCCTACTGCATCGCTGAACCGCGCACTAGCCTGCTCCCTGCTCCATGGCATCTCTGGCGCCCTGCAGCGCCGCTGGCAGCGCCCTTGGCGGCATGCCGGCGTCGGCAGCGGCCTCTGCCATGTTCGGCACCGCCCAAACCACACCAGCGCGCCAGCTGCCCCTGTGAATAGCTCGTGCTTATCCTCATGCTCGTCGGCACGCGTTCGTCGCCGCCACGATGCTCTGCAACTACAGAAAAGTGGTCGCCGGCGATCTTATCCTCGGCCACCGCGGGAGCCAGCCTCGAGCGCCTATATAAGGGGACCCCGAGCTCACCCGAACACTCAAGCAACCCCAGGCCACCTCCATAGTTCTCCCGCAGCCAGCAATCGTCGGGGATGGGCTTTCTTCCTCAACTCCGGCCAGTTCGGCCGCCGCCAAGCTCCGGTGCGATTCATCGCAACCAGCCGCTCTTTCGCCCAACCATCGCCACCAGTAGTTCCCTCTAGTCCATGCGGAGCTGCCCAACTACCCAACTTCGGTCGGAGACCACCGGAGCACAAAAGTCACATCGCCACCGTAGCCCCCTCCGCCGCGGAGCTCGCCGCCGGCGACTCCTCCCACCTCCGGCGACCCAGCGACCACCCAGAGGACCGCCTCGGTCTGGCCGTTCCATCCCCGCTCTTGGATGCCCGTGTGGCGCTGCCGTTCGTCGACGGCGATCGCCGGAGCCCCGCTCCCGTCGGGTAGAAGAGAGGAGAAGGAGGGAAGAACGGTCAAACCTGACCAGTGGGCCCTCTGGACCCACTGTCAGTGACCCATGCGCCGTCTGCTCTGTTTTAAGTAGAGGCGTAGACGTCCTGAGTATGTTTCCTCTACTACGAAAGCGTATTTCCCCTCGAATCGTTTTCTTTTCTGGTTTTATTTAAAAACAGAGATTTGACCAAACTTTGACTGGCTATAACTTTTAAAATAAAACTCCAAATGAGTTGATTCTTTTTCCTACCTCTCTCAAATTTCATCTAGTTTATTTTAAGATTTATTTCAAAAATATTTGAGACAACTTTTTGTACTGTGTTTGAAATGTTTGTTATTTGGATATTTTGCAAAATAGGATTTTGGAGAAAAGGGAAAGCTTCCAAAAAGTGCATCCCTTGCATACTCCTGAAGGCAAGCATTTCTGAACTCTGGCATAATATTTTGGGTGGTGTTTTGATACGGTTTCGACACCACTTTGACGTGGAGCGTATGCTATTTTATGTGACGGTAAGATCATTCGCATGAGTACTTTTTGGAGATATCTTGTGGTCAGCAATGGATACGCTAGTGTTTTGGACCATCCTCGTGAGCCCCTCATGCATACCGGAAGGTAGCCGGGAAAGTCGTGGTCTTGGGTAGACACGAGCTTGTCCCTAGTCCCTCGTCGAGACGAGTATGTCCGGTATGGCATGGTGAGGCTTAATGAGTGGTGATTTATTCCACTAATGGTAACATTGTTGGAGGATACTTGGACCACCGGAGTTGGTCGTAGGTCGAGTCTTGATCAGTAGCTTCCCTTTTTGTTGGTACCACCACTTGTCCCTGTCGCAGACGGGGTATGGTTCAGTAAGTTGTCAACCCCTTACCAAAGCACACACCGTACAGAGAGGCCATAGTGGAAGTACCGGAGGCCTCCGGTAGGCATGCCACTTGGTCCGGGGGCATGGGTGTTTTTTCCGGTTGGGACCGAGACGGGGGGCACACCCTTAGAGCGCGCGAATAGAAATTTGATCCCATGCTACGTCGAGGTTGTAGCCTCCCCACTTAGAGTTTTGCTTGGCAGGTGTCATGGGTGATTCCAGACATCGGTGAGTTAAGCTGGTGTGTGCAGGTCAGGCGTGTTTTCAATTAAAAGACCGTAGGCGGAATTAGTCCCGATGGACTAAATAAATCCGTTACTCGTGGGAAAATAGTACTCCCTCTGCAGAGGATATATCCTGTTGGATAGCCATGTTCTTGAGTAAGGACCCCCAGTCGGAGTATAATCTAGTAACGGTATTTGGATGGAGAACGATTCCACTAGATCTCAGTGACGGTTTTCGGATGGAGACACGGCTAACTGGATCATAGTAACGGTATTCGGATGGAGAACGAATCAGCTAGAACTCAGTGACGGTCTTCGGATGGAGAAACGGCTAGACTAAATTTTTGTTTATGACCTGTGACATCTGAGGATCATGTTGTAATTTTATTATTATTATGGACTAACCATTTACATTATGTATTTTTGTTGAGTATCCCTAGGATGGTTCTACCTCCTGGATATTCATTGTGATTATTCTTTTATAAGCCCTTTCTGTGGTGTCGCTCAGACGCCCGACTGTGGCATGCTTGTGGTTTATTTATTCCTTTATAAGCCCTTTATGTGATGTCGCTCAGACGTCCGACTGTGGCACGCACTGTCTTTCTTTTTCGGTTATAAGCCCTTTATGTGGTGTCGCCCTGACGCCCGACTGCGGTATTATTATTCTTGCAGTTTCCTCTCGAGGAGTCATTCAGACCCTCGTTTGGCACCAGTATTACTATTCTCGCATTTTCCTCTCGAGGAGTCATTCAGACCCTCGTTTGGCACCAGTATTACTATTCTCGCATTTTCCTCTCGAGGAGTCATTCAGACCCTCGTTTGGCACCAGTATTACTATTCTCGCATTTTCCTCTCGAGGAGTCATTCAGACCCTCGTTTGGCACCCAGTATTTTACTTTGGATTATTTTTAACCACATGTGTGCATCATGGTTTTTCGTATATTTCGTGACAGTCGTGTGATCACATAATAATCCGGAGTATGTTTGATATATTATACCCGTGTTCTTAATGTTTGCGAGTACATTCAAACGTACTCACTGGCTTGTCCCTGGCTATTGTCTTGGCCAGATTTTCGCGCATGGAGATAGGCATCGCGGTGACAGCCTCGGAGCCTACGTGTTGACGATAGCAACCTTGCGAAGATAGGAGTTATCCTGGTCAGCTGTTCTTGTGGGAAATGGAGTCCCATAGACCAGATGTATCCAACCGCTTCCGCCCTCAACCATTAGAAACCAAATGTTGTACTCCTAGGCCACAATGGTCTTGTACTACATATTTTTGTACCTTGCTTGGAATTCTTGTATCAAGTTGGCGCCTCATCAGCTAACAGTAATCCTGGGGCTGGTGAGCACAAAGGCCGTTTTTTGGGAAATTATTATCCCAAAAATCCGGTCGTGACAGACTTGGTATCAGAGCCAGGCTGACCATTGGCTAACCCTATCTTAGCCAGGTCAATAAACCTAGGTTAACCAGACCACCAGACCTTAGCCTAACCCCGGTCAGGCTTCCCGCATAAGATAGCTCCACAGTGACACGACGCCTTTCGGCAGACGGTGCCCAACCTATCAGCCTATCCCATCGATCACGCGCCAGTGACCGACACCCAACCCGTCTCTATCGCAAGCGTGCGGAGGAAGACTCCGTCCCCTTTTCCTATAAAAAGGGCACGCTAGCCACAGCACAGCACAGCCTCTTCCCCCAAAACCAAGCCACGATGCCTGGTCCCATTGTTCACAATGAGACCACAGCGACCAACCTGGGAGGTTTTGTGACCGTGCTCGCAAACCTCACCCGCCGTGCCTACGCGTTAGAAGAGACTCCTGAGTATGTTGTGTACCAGGGACCCATGTACGGTGAGAGCCGTCAGTACTGGGCCACGGTGCACATCTACGGTAGGGGTCTGTCACCAGAACGCCCCTACAGGTTCACTGGCAGGACAACTTCCTTTGAGCCGCAAGCCATCCAACTAGCAGCCCGAGAAGCTATAGTTCAACTCCGGCACTTGTCGCCCAGAGTTAACTGTCGCTCGTTCTACTACTACCCCAGTCGTGACGGGTATGGTAGGCCGCCCAGGTTGCCAACGGAGACCACGAGACAGACCCTGCGCTATTGCATCTGGTGCGCTATGTAAGCGCACTAGAGCAACTGTTCGATCAGGTCACCCTTGATCTGATCGCAGCTCGTGGAGGACTGGTTTGCCGAGCCCCGGCAAGGAGAGAAGCGGAGCCGACACCGACAACCCAGTCGTGCTGTTCGGACACCCGATCGATCCCTTGAGGTCTGCGCCAGCCATCAACCAGAGTGCTTTGGTGACCCCAGAAGCGTTTTGTCGTCTTTTGGGAACCCATTCCAATGGGATTGTGGCCAACAACCCCCGCGATGGTCATCACCACTTCCCCGACCCTGCAGCCCCTCAGCCTCAACCAGCAAATCCCGACGGTGAGAACCGTGGAGAAGCATCGGCGTCCGCAAGGCCAGCCCACTTAGACATTAACGTAGTAGACTAAGTCGCTCGAGTTGTATCGAACCTTAGTTTTCCTACGCTTTGTAATGGTGTGGTCTTGTATCGCTTTTATTGCATGCTGTCTGCTTGAACGCTCCTATTTTTGGAGTAGTAGCTATGCATGTGTACGTTAGCGTACAGTTGCTTTTTTTTTAATTTTCGGGCGCAGCTACCAAGACCAACCCCGACGGCACCCACAGTAATGCGTCACATTTATGTGATATGTATATCTGTGGCTTTGACCCGAGAACAGGATCGACAACCAGTCACCCCTTTTTCCCCAGTGATTTATCCCAGCTCCGGTACTATATAAAGGCCACTTCGTGACCTTGCCAAGTATCCCTCACCTTTGTGCGCAGCACTCACATCCATTCCTTGCCATGCCGACCCCCAGTATCTATCTGAGAACCCCGGACGCAACCCCGGGCAGTTTTGTCAAATTATTGTGGGACTTTACCTGCAGTACTATGAGCGCCACCCGTCCACCCCAGTACGAATTGCTCAAATCGAGGATCACTCCATCCACCTCGAAATATTGGGCAGTGGTGCACATCCCTCCCGCCTACCCAAACCAAGATCCCACGGAAGTCTCCTTCGTGGGGAAATCCATGCCGACTCCGCATATGGCCATAGAAGCTGCTGCGTACGAGGCGCTCACTCGTCTTCGATTCGCGGTACCCTATGCCGGCGAGCGAGGATACTATTATTTTCCGAGTCGTGCAGCACCCGGAGAAGTTGCATCTTTCCCGGTGGACGAATTGAGAGAGATCCAGTACTGGCCAACCTTGCCCAGTACGTTATCGCTCAGGAGCGTTTAACTCAGCGGGTAATGGGTTATCTCCAGAGCCTCGCTGATTTAAATCCTCAGATCGCTATTGGCAGACCACTGAGGCCTGACCAGGAGAGGCGCATTCATCGACTGGTCAAACCGCTTCCCCCGATAGAAGAGGAGTATGCCCCAGTACCAGAGGCGTTTTCTCAGGACCCTGTCTTTTTGCCTTTTTCCTTGTAAACGCCTTCGCTGTATTCATTATCCCAGTATTTTTTATTTATGTGTTGTAACGTGTTCGTAAATTTTGTGCGACGGATCCGTTTTTCTTTAGTTTCGGTTATGTGAGCAGTTTTACTGCTGTTAGTTGTTTTTTATTTATTTTTGTCTCTCGCAGCATGTTTTTGAGGAGATTTCTTTCCCCGAGCCACTGCCACGTATATATTTTCACGACATAGATTTTTATTCACGCAGCATCGTAACAGCAGACTCACGACAACAACCACTCGACCTCGGGTACTATTGCTAATCCTTGAGCACATTTTTTTGCGCCTAACTAACCACACTCGAGGACACCACAGTCTCAGTGAGAGAGATTTGTGAGTAACCATTCAGGCACGAGTTGCCCCAGCACCTCGACAGCTGTTAGCGCTCAGTGCCGCGCCTAATCCACGTGATCGCCGCCGCCGCGAAGAGCTAACACTCGAGCGGCAGCATCTCGACGATCATCTAGGATCATCGCGCACAGGAGCACGGAGAACCCCAGCAGCACCGCCAAACCTCCACACACCAGGACCACATACCAGTCCGGCATCGCCTCCGCCATTAGAGCCTCGTCTCGAGCTCTTGCAAACAGCAGTGGAGGAGAAGGAAGGAGGAGTAGGAACGAGGCCAGGTGTGAGGAAGAAGAGAGGAGCACCACGGTCGTTTTATAGCTCGAGATCGGTATACGGTCGGCGAGGTCCACCAGCGCCACTCGTCGCGCGAATCGCCGGTGTTCGGAGGCGAGTCCGCGAGCAGTGCTGACAGCGCACTGGCCCGCGAGGAGAGTGCACGCTGCCCCGGCAGCTAGCACGCCGCGCACTACCACGGTACGGCCTCGATGCCCTACGAGCTAGGCATCGCCGGTGGAGGAAGCGCGGGAGAGCGCGCGAGAGAGAAGAGAGAGCCAGAGGTAGGAGAAGAGGCCGACAGTGGGCCCTGGGTCCACCTGTCAGCCAGAGAGAGCACTGTGCTCTCGGGTGCGACCAGCGTATTTTAGTAATTTAGAATTTATTCTAAATTACTGTATCTGCGTAGAAATATCTCGTTTTCCCAACCGTGGATTTTTCCACACTACGCCAACATATCACACTGTGGTTTTACAACACTTATTGCCCTCTCACTGTAGCCACTTTGTTTTTGTGCAGTTGAATGTTTTCTTGTGATGAAAACAGTTTTTGTTCAAAACAGCTTTTAACAAATCTCGAGGACGAGATTTTTCTTAAGGGGGGGTAGTGTTGCGACACCCAAAATTTTTGACCTTGTTTTTTTTTCAGGAAATAAAACTTTTCCATTTGTCAAGATTTACCCTTTTATTATTTTGGATTTTTGCCCCTATTGGAAAACTTTCCAAAAGTTTTATTGGACTTATATGCCCTTTTTATATAAAAAAACAATTCCATATCAGTGGATTTATCTGCATAATTAATTTCCAGGAGCTTTAATGCCTTTAAAATGATCTTTCAAAATTTTGGAGCCCCTTTTTGCACTGCAAACTTTTGATAAATGCCTTCAAAATTTTCACCAAAATTTGGGGATGTCATGTGATGTTTCCACATCACTTTTATGCAAAAATACCTTTTGGCCATTGGAGATCTTGAGCTCTACACCAACTTTTCCAATCTGGTCCAGTAGGCACTTTTGCACTACAACCCATTTAAATATTTCTTTAAAAATTCTTCCAAGTGTTTGGAGATATCAGTGGATGCATACAACTCAACTCTATGCAAAAACCCAGTGATGTTCTTTGAAAAATTTGAGTGAAACAACCTCTTTTGCATTCTGGTCCAAGTTGGTGATTTGTACTACAACCTTATTTTTCCTTGCTCTAGTAACCCGGAGCTTTTTCCTGCTTGTAGCCCTCCCTTCAAAACCCTTAAGTCCAGGAGAATGGACTCATTAGAGGTTTTTAAGTGCATGCTTTAAACCCTTTTTCCTTCTGTCCAAAACTGGAGTTTTGCAATACTTGCACTAACAAGTTTCAGGTTTTTCCCAAGTGATCTTACCACCATCCCCTGCATCTAAAGAGACCCTGATCTGGAGACTTTGGCCACCCCAAGAGTTACCTAAGTACACTTGGCATTCTGTCGAACACTTGGTGTGCACAGTCAGCTTGAGGCATGTTTTCTAGTTTGCACTGTGAACTTGCTCCAATGACCCAACAACCTTGTCCACTAAGCTCCTAGCCACCCCTACCCTTGTTCTGTTCTTTGCCAGCCTCGCCCAAGCTCTCTAGAGCGCGTTGGCATTGCGTTGAACACCTGCCGTGCGTGCTCTGGGCGCGCCCAGAGCGCACGTTTTGCACGCGCGCGCACTGAGCCGGCACGCCGCACTGCCGCACTCGACGCGACCCGTCCCTGGCCCCTACTGCATCGCTGAACCGCGCACTAGCCCGCTCCCTGCTCCATGGCATCTCTGGCGCCCTGCAGCGCCGCTGGCAGCGCCCTTGGCGGCACGCCGGCGTCGGCAGCGGCCTCTGCCATGTTCGGCACCGCCCAAACCACACCAGCGCGCCAGCTTCCCCTGTGAATAGCTCGTGCTTATCCTCATGCTCGTCGGCACGCGTTCGTCGCCGCCACGATGCCCTGCAACTACAGAAAAGTGGTCGCCGGCGATCTTATCCTCGGCCACCGTGGGAGCCAGCCTCGAGCGCCTATATAAGGGGACCCCGAGCTCACCCGAACACTCAAGCAACCCCAGGCCACCTCCATAGTTCTCCCGCAGCCAGCAATCGTCGGGGATGGGCTTTCTTCCTCAACTCCGGCCAGTTCGGCCGCCGCCAAGCTCCGGTGCGATTCGTCGCAACCAGCCGCTCTTTCGCCCAACCATCGCCACCAGTAGTTCCCTCTAGTCCATGCGGAGCTGCCCAACTACCCAACTTCGGTCGGAGACCACCGGAGCACAAAAGTCACTTCGCCACCGTAGCCCCCTCCGCCACGGAGCTCGCCGCCGGCGACTCCTCCCACCTCCGACGACCCAGCGACCACCCAGAGGACCGCCTCGGTCTGGCCGTTCCATCCCTGCTCTTGGATGCCCGTGTGGCGCTGCCGTTCGTCGACGGCGATCGCCGGAGCCCCGCTCCCGTCGGGTAGAAGAGAGGAGAAGGAGGGAAGAACGGTCAAACCTGACCAGTGGGCCCTCTGGACCCACTGTCAGTGACCCACGCGCCGTCTGCTCTGTTTTAAGTAGAGGCGCAGACGTCCTGAGTACGTTTCCTCTACTACGAAAGCGTATTTCCCCTCGAATCGTTTTCTTTTCTGGTTTTATTTAAAAACAGAGATTTGACCAAACTTTGACTGGCTATAACTTTTAAAATAAAACTCCAAATGAGTTGATTCTTTTTCCTACCTCTCTCAAATTTCATCTAGTTTATTTTAAGATTTATTTCAAAAATATTTGAGACAACTTTTTGTACTGTGTTTGAAATGTTTGTTATTTGGATATTTTGCAAAATAGGATTTTGGAGAAAAGGGAAAGCTTCCAAAAAGTGCATCCCTTGCATACTCCTGAAGGCAAGCATTTCTGAACTCTGGCATAATATTTTGGGTGGTGTTTTGATACGGTTTCGACACCACTTTGACGTGGAGCGTATGCTATTTTATGTGACGGTAAGATCATTCGCATGAGTACTTTTTGGAGATATCTTGTGGTCAGCAATGGATACGCTAGTGTTTTGGACCATCCTCGTGAGCCCCTCATGCATACTAGAAGGTAGCCGGGAAAGTCGTGGTCTTGGGTAGACACGAGCTTGTCCCTAGTCCCTCGTCGAGACGAGTATGTCCGGTATGGCATGGTGAGGCTTAATGAGTGGTGATTTATACCACTAATGGTAACATTGTTAGAGGATACTTGGACCACCTGAGTCGGTCGTACGTCGAGTCTTGATCAGTAGCTTCCCTTTTTGTTGGTACCACCACTTGTCCCTGTCGCAGACGGGGTATGGTTCAGTAAGTTGTCAACCCCTTACCAAAGCACACACCGTACAGAGAGGCCATAGTGGAAGATACCGGAGGCCTCCGGTAGGCATGCCACTTGGTCTGGGGGCATGGGTGTTTTTTCCGGTTGGGACCGAGAGGGGGGGCACCCCCTTAGAGCGCGCGAATAGAAATTTGATCCCATGCTACGTCGAGGTTGTAGCCTCCCCACTTAGAGTTTTGCTTGGCAGGTGTCGTGGGTGATTCCAGACATCGGTGAGTTAAGCTGGTGTGTGCAGGTCAGGCGTGTTTTCAATTAAAAGACTGTAGGCGGAATTAGTCCCGATGGACTAAATAAATCCGTTACTCGTGGGAAAATAGTACTCCCTCTGCAGAGGATATATCCTGTTGGATAGCCATGTTCTTGAGTAAGGACCCCCAGTCGGAGTATAATCTAGTAACGGTATTTGGATGGAGAACGATTCCACTAGATCTCAGTGACGGTTTTCGGATGGAGACACGGCTAACTGGATCATAGTAACGGTATTCGGATGGAGAACGAATCAGCTAGAACTCAGTGACGGTCTTCGGATGGAGAAACGGCTAGACTAAATTTTTGTTTATGACCTGTGACATCTGAGGATCATGTTGTAATTTTATTATTATTATGGACTAACCATTTACATTATGTATTTTTGTTGATTATCCCTAGGATGGTTCTACCTCCTGGATATTCACTGTGATTATTCTTTTATAAACCCTTTCTGTGGTGTCGCTCAGACGCTCGACTGCAGCATGCTTGTGGTTTATTTATTCCTTTATAAGCCCTTTATGTGATGTCGCTCAGACGTCCGACTGTGGCACGCACTGTCTTTTTTTTCGGTTATAAGCCCTTTATGTGGTGTCGCCCCGACGCCCGACTGCGGTATTATTATTCTTGCAGTTTCCTCTCGAGGAGTCATTCAGACCCTCGTTTGGCACCAGTATTACTATTCTCGCATTTTCCTCTCGAGGAGTCATTCAGACCCTCGTTTGGCACCAGTATTACTATTCTCGCATTTTCCTCTCGAGGAGTCATTCAGACCCTCGTTTGGCACCAGTATTACTATTCTCGCATTTTCCTCTCGAGGAGTCATTCAGACCCTCGTTTGGCACCCAGTATTTTACTTTGGATTATTTTTAACCACATGTGTGCATCATGGTTTTTCGTATATTTCGTGACAGTTGTGTGATCACATAATAATCCGGAGTATGTTTGATATATTATACCCGTGTTCTTAATGTTTGCGAGTACATTCAAACGTACTCACTGGCTTGTCCCTGGCTATTGTCTTGGCCAGATTTTCGCGCATGGAGATAGGCATCACGGTGACAGCCTCGGAGCCTACGTGTTGACGATAGCAACCTTGCGAAGATAGGAGTTATCCTGGTCAGCTGTTCTTGTGGGAAATGGAGTCCCATAGACCAGATGTATCCAACCGCTTCCGCCCTCAACCATTAGAAACCAAATGTTGTACTCCTAGGCCACAATGGTCTTGTACTACATATTTTTGTACCTTGCTTGGAATTCTTGTATCAAGTTGGTGCCTCATCAGCTAACAGTAATCCTGGGGCTGGTGAGCACAAAGGCTGTTTTTCTGGGAAATTATTATCCCAAAAATCCGATCGTGACATCTAGTTCACATCGCTATGTGATTAACACCCAAAGAGTACTAAGGTGTGATCATGTTTTGATTGTGAGATAATTTTAGTCAACGGGTCTGTCACATTCAGATCCGTAAGTATTTTGGAAATTTCTATGTCTACAATGCTCTGCACGGAGCTACTCTAGCTATTTGCTCCCACTTTCAATATGTATCTAGATCGAGACTTAGAGTCATCTAGATTAGTGTCAAAACTTGCATTGACGTAACCCTTTACGACGAACCTTTTGTCACTTCCATAATCGAGAAACATATCCTTATTCCACTAAGGATAATTTTGACCGCTGTCCAGTGATCTACTCCTAGATCACTATTGTACTCCCTTGCCAAAATCAGTGTAGGGTATACAATAGATCTAGTACACAGCATGGCATACTTTATAGAACCTATGGCCAAGGCATAGGGAATGACTTTCATTCTCTTTCTATCTTCTGCCGTGGTCGGGCTTTGAGTCTTACTCAATTTCACACCTTGTCACATAGGCAAGAACTCTTTCTTTGACTGTTCTATTTTGAAGTAGTTCAAAATCTTGTTAAGGTATGTACTCATTGAAAAAACTTATTAAGCGTCTTGATCTATCTCTATAGATCTTGATGCTCAATATGTAAGCAGCTTCACCGAGGTCTTTCTTTGAAAAACTCCTTTCAAACACTCCTTTATGCTTTGCAGAATAATTCTACATTATTTCCGATCAACAATATGTCATTCACATATACTTATCAGAAATGCTGTAGTGCTCCCACTCACTTTCTTGTAAATACAGACTTCATCGCAAGTCAGTATAAAACTATATCCTTTGATCAACTTATCAAAGCGTATATTCCAACTCCGAGATGCTTGCACCAGTCCATAGATGGATCGCTGGAGCTTGCATATTTTGTTAGCACCTTTAGTATTGACAAAACCTTTCTGGTTGCATCATATACAACTCTTCTTTAATAAATCCATTAAGGAATGTAGTTTTGTTTATCCATTTGCCAGATTTCATAAAATGTGGCAATTGCTAACATGATTCGGACAGACTTAAGCATCACTGCTAGTGAGAAAATCTCATCGTAGTCAACACCTTGAACTTTGTCAAAAAAACCATTTTCTGAGAAGTCCAGCTTTGTAGATAGTAACACTACTATCAGCGTCCGTCTTCCTCTTGAAGATCCATTTTATTTTCTATGGCTTGCCGATCATCGGGCAAGTCATCCAAAGTCCACACTTTGTTCTCATACATGGATCCCATCTCAGATTTCATGGCCTCAAGCCATTTTGCGGAATCTGGGCTCATCATCGCTTCCTCATAGTTCGTAGGTTCGTCATGGTCAAGTAACATGACCTCCAGAACTGAATTACCGTACCACTCTGGTGCGGATCTCACTCTAGTTGTCCTACGAGGTTCAGTAATAACTTGATCTGAAGTTCCATGATCATCATCATTAACTTCCTCACTAATTGGTGTAGGCGTCACAGAAACTGGTTTCTGCGATGAACTACTTTCCAATAAGGGAGCAGGTACAGTTACCTCATCAAGTTTTACTTTCCTCCCACTCACTTCTTTCGAGAGAAACTCCTTCTGTAGAAAGGATCCATTCTTAGCAACGAATGTCTTGCCTTCGGATCTGTGATAGAAGGTTTACCCAACTGTCTCCTTTGGGTATCCTATGAAGACACATTTCTCCGATTTGGGTTTGAGCTTATCAGGATGAAACCTTTTTCTCATAAGCATCGCAACCCCAAATTTTAAGAAACGACAACTTTGGTTTCTTGCTAAACCACAGTTCATAAGGCGTCGTCTTAACGGATTTTGATGGTGCCCTATTTAACGTGAATGCAGCTGTCTCCAATGCATAACCCCAAAACGATAGTGGTAGATCGGTAAGAGACATCATATTTCGCACCATATCTAATAAAGTACGGTTACGATGTTCGGACACACCATTACACCGTGGTGTTCCAGGTGGCGTGAGTAGTGAAACTATTTCACATTGTTTTAACTAAAGGCCAAACTCGTAACTCAAATACTCTTCTCCATGATCAGATCGTAGAAACTTTATTTTCTTGTTACGATGATTTTCCGCTTCACTCTGAAATTATATGAACTTTTCAAATGTTTCAGACTCTTGTTTCATTAAGTAGATATACCCATATATGCTCAAATCATCTGTGAAGGTCAGAAAATAATGATACCTGCTATGAGCCTCAATATTCATCGGACCACATACATCTGTATGTATGATTTCCAACAAATCTGTTGCTCTCTCCATAGTTCCGGAGAACGGCGTTTTAGTCATCTTGCCCATGAGGCACGGTTCGCAAGCATCAAGTGATTCATAATCAAGTGATTCCAAAATCCCATCAGTATGGAGTTTCTTCATGCGCTTTACACCAATATGACCTAAACGGCAGTGCCACAAATAAGTTGCACTATCATTATTAACTTTGCATCTTTTGGCATCAATATTATGAATATGTGTATCACTACGATCGAGATTCAATAAACCATTGAGTGTATGACCATAGAAGGTTTTATTCATGTAAACAGAACAACAATTATTCTTCGGTTTAAATGAATAACCATATTGCGATAAACATGATCCAATCATATTCATGCTCAACGCACACACCAATAATCGTATTGCAATAAATATGATCCAATCATATTTATGCTCAACGCAAACACCAAATAACATTTATTTAGGTTCAACACTAATCCCGAAGGTAAGGGGAGTATGCGATGGTGATCTTTATCAACCTTGGAACCATTTCCAATACACATCGTTACTTCATCCTTAACTAGTTTCTGTTCATTATGCAACTCCTGTTTCGAGTTACTACTCTTTAGCAACTGAACCAGTATCAAATACCGAGGGGTTGCTACGAACACTAGTAAAATACACATCAATAATCTGTATATCAAATATACCTTTGTTTACTTTGCCATCCTTCTTATCCACCAAATAGTTGGGGTAGTTCCGCTTCCAGTGACTAGTCCCTTTGCAGTAGAAGCACTTAGTCTCAGGCTTAGGACCAGACTTAGGCTTCTTCACTTGAGCAGCAACTTGCTTGCCATTCTTCTTGAAGTTCCCCTTCTTCCCTTTGCCCTTTTCTTGAAACTAGTGGTCTCGTCAACCATCAACACTTGATGTTTTTCTTGATTTCTACCTTCGTCGATTTCAGCATCACGAAGAGCTCGGGAATTACTTTCGTCATCCCTTGCATACTGTAGTTCATCACGAAGTTCTACTAACTTGGTGATGGTGACTAGAGAATTCTGTCAATCACTATTTTATCTGGAAGATTAACTCCCACTTGATTCAAGCGATTGTAGTACCCAGACAATCTGAGCACATGCTCACTAGTTGAGCGATTCTCCTCCATCTTTTAGCTATAGAACTTGTTGGAGACTTCATATCTCTCAACTCGGGTATTTGCTTGAAATATTAACTTCAACTCCTGGAACATCTCATATGGTCAATGACGTTCAAAACGTCTTTGAAGTCCCGATTCTAAGCCGTTAAGCATGGTACACTAAACTATCAAGTAGTCATCATATTGAGCTAGCCAAACGTTCATAACGTCTGCATCTGCTCCTGCAATAGGTCTGTCACCTAGCGATGCATTAAGGACATAATTCTTCTGTGCAGCAATGAGGATAATCCTCAGATCACGGATCCAATCCGCATCTTTGCTACTAACATCTTTCAACATAATTTTCTCTAGGAACATATCAAAAATAAATACTGGGAAGCAACAACGCGAGCTATTGATCTACAACATTATTTGCAAAAATACTATCAGGACTAAGTTCATGATAAATTTAAGTTCAATTAATCATATTACTTAAGAACTCCCACTTAGATAGACATCCCCTAATCATCTAAGTGATCACGTGATCCATATCAACTAAACCATGTCTGATCATCACGTGAGATGGAGTAGTTTCAATGGTGAACATCACCATGTTGATCATATCTACTATATGATTCACGCTCGACCTTTCGGTCTCCGTGTTCCGAGGCCATATCTGCATATGCTAGGCTCGTCAAGTTTAACCTGAGTATTCCGCGTGTGCAACTGTTTTGCACCCGTTGTATTTGAACGTAGAGCCTATCACACCCGATCATCACGTGGTGTCTCAGCACAAAGAACTTTCGCAACGGTGCATACTCAGGGAGAACACTTTTATCTTGAAATTTTAGTGAGAGATCATCTTATAATGCTACCGTCAATCAAAGCAAGATAAGATGCATAAAGGATTAACATCACATGCAATCAATATAAGTGATATGATATGGCCATCATCATCTTGTGCTTGTGATCTCCATCTTCGAAGCACCGTGCTCGTGATCTCCATCTTCGAAGCACCGTCATGATCACCATCGTCACCGGCGCGACACCTTGATCTCCATCGTAGCATCGTTGTCGTCTCGCCAACTATTGCTTTTACTACTATCACTACCGCTTAGTGATAAAGTAAAACTATTACATGGCGATTGCATTTCATACAATAAAGCGACAACCATATGGCTCCTGCCAGTTGCCGATAACTCGGTTACAAAACATTATCATCTCATACAACAAATTATATCATATCATGTCTTGACCATATCACATCACAACATGCCCTGCAAAAACAAGTTAGACATCCTCTACTTTGTTGTTGCAAGTTTTACGTGGCTGATACGGGCTTAGCAAGAACCGTTCTTACCTACGCATCAAAACCACAACGATAGTTTGTCAAGTTGGGGCTGTTTTAACCTTCGCAAGGACCGGGCGTAGCCACACTCGGTTCAACTAAAGTGAGAGAGACAGACACCCGCCGGTCACCTTTAAGCAACGAGTGCTCGCAACGGTGAAACCAGTCTCGCGTAAGCGTACGCGTAATGTCGGTCCGGGCCGCTTCATCTCACAATACCGCTGAACCAAAGTATGACATGCTGGTAAGCAGTATGACTTATATCGCCCACAACTCACTTGTGTTCTACTCGTGCATAGCATCAACGCATAAAACCAGGCTCGGATGCCACTGTTGGGTAACGTAGTAATTTCAAAAAATTTCCTACGCACATGCAAGATCATGGTGATGCATAGCAACGAGAGGGGAGAGTGTTGTCCACGTACCCTCGTAGACCGACAGCGGAAGCGTTATCACAACGCGGTTGATGTAGTCGTACGTCTTCACGATCCGACCGATCAAGTACCGAACGCACGGCACCTCCGAGTTCTACACACGTTCAGCTCGATGACGTCCCTCGAACTCCGATCCAGCCGAGTGTTGAGGGAAAGTTTCGTCAGCACGACGGCGTGGTGACGATGATGATGTTCCACCGACGCAGGGCTTCGCCTAAGCTCCGCAACGGTATTATCGAGGTGTATTATGGTGGAGGGGGGCACCGCACACGGCTAAAATATCATATATCAATTGTGTGTCCATGGGGTGCCCCCTGCCCCCATATATAAAGGAGTAAGGGGGAGGCCGCCGGCCTAGGGAGGAGAGGCGCGCCAGAAGGGGGAGTCCTACTCCCACCGGGAGTAGGACTCCTCCTTTCCTTGTTGGAATAGGAGAAGGGAAGGGAGAAGGAGAAAGAAGGAAGGGGGCGCCCCCCTTCCCTAGTCCAATTCGGACCAGACCATGGGGAGGGGCGCGGCCACCTTTTGAGGCCTTTCTCTCCTTTCCCGTATGGCCCATTAAGGCCCAATACGAATTCTCGTAACTCTCCGGTACTCCGAAAAATACCCGAATCACTCGGAACCTTTCCGAAGTCCGAATATAGTCGTCCAATATATCGATCTTTACGTCTCGGCCATTTCGAGACTCCTCGTCATGTCTCCGATCTCATCCGGGACTCCGAACTCCTTCGGTACATCAAAACATATAAACACATAATATAACTGTCATCGTAACGTTAAGCGTGCGGACCCTACGGGTTCGAGAACTATGTAGACATGACCGAGACACCTCTCCGGTCAATAACCAATAGCGGGACCTGGATGCCCATATTGGCTCCCACATATTCTACGAAGATCTTTATCGGTCAGACCGCATAACAACATACGTTGTTCCCTTTGTCATCGGTATGTTACTTGCCCGAGATTCGATCGTCGGTATCTCGATACCTAGTTCAATCTCATTACCGGCAAGTCTCTTTACTCGTTCCGTAATACATCATCCTGCAACTAACTCATTAGTCACAATGCTTGCAAGGCTTATAGTGATGTGCATTACCGAGTGGGCCCAGAGATACCTCTCCGACAATCGGAGTGACAAATCCTAATCTCGAAATACGCCAACCCAACAAGTACCTTTGGAGACACCTGTAGAGCACCTTTATAATCACCCATTTATGTTGTGACGTTTGGTAGCACACAAAGTGTCCTCCGGTAAACGGGAGTTGCGTAATCTCATAGTCATAGGAACATGTATAAGTCATGAAGAAAGCAATAGCAACATACTAAACGATCGGGTGCTAAGCTAACGGAATGGGTCAAGTCAATCACGTCATTCTCCCAATGAGGTGATCCCATTAATCAAATGACAACTCATGTCTATGGCTAGGAAACATAACCATCTTTGATTAACGAGCTAGTCAAGTAGAGGCATACTAGTGACACTCTATTTGTCTATGTATTCACACATGTATTATGTTTCCGGTTAATACAATTCTAGCATGAATAATAAACATTTATCATGATATAAGGAAATATATAATACTTTATTATTGCCTCTAGGGCATATTTCCTTCATCCCCAACAAAGCAAGCGTCCTTAGAAGCACGGCTATAGTGATGAGCAGCCGGCAAGACCTGCGAGCGGCGGGCGCGGCCTGTCAGCCAAGTACAAGACAACCGGGGGGGCCCACCAGTCGGCGGGCCCCAGCAGCCAGCGCAGAAGCCGGCCACAAGAGACACTGACGGCCTGGGCCTACACCCGGCCAGTTTACCATTGTACCCCTGGGGGTAGGACTATATAAACCCCCCAGGGCACCCATGCAAAGGGTTCAGATCCTTAGACTACACAACCACACACATAGAGAGAGGAGAGAGCTAGCCTAGCCCTTCTTCTTCCCCTAGCAAACAGCTCAAGGAGCATCTTGTAGCTACTTGTTGACATAGTGAGCATGCGGAGACCCTGCAGAGCAGGACTAGGGGTGTTACCTCCTAGGAGAGCCCCAAACCTGGGTAAAGTTCGCCGGCGTACGTGTCTACGCCTCAACCCGCTTCCTGGTACCGGAGACGTCTTACTATCCCCCACCATGATAAGCCACCCATTGGCATATGTCGCACCAAAACCCCGACAACGACGATGGCACCTATTACTCTATGATCGATGAAGAAATGGAAGCGCTTGAGCACGTGGCCATGCACCGTCGAGTGAATGAGGATGAAGACAATCAAGTCTTTTGTGACAATGATATGAGTCCCGCTCTCGTTGTCTCCAAGGTCTTGACGCTTCAACACCAACAAGAGGACCACCAATGTTGGCACATCTTCCACACCAAAGCGGGCATCAGTGGACGTTCTGTGAAGGTCATCATCGACGGAGGAAGTTGCCACAATTTGGCAAGTGAAGAGCTATGCTACAAGCTACAATTGGTCAAGATGAAGCACCCTCATCCTTACAAGGTCCAATGGCTTAGTGACTCCGGCACCATTCGCGTCGAGCACACTGTGCAAGTATCCTTCAAGATTGGTGCCTATGAGAACACGTTGGAATGTGATGTGGTACCTATGTCCGTTTGCCACCCCCTTCTTGGACGGCCATGGCAATTCGACCGCGGCGTCATCTACAATGGACGTATCAATCACTACAGCTTCAAGATGAATGAAAAGGAGTTCGTGCTACGACCTATGTCACCTAGTCAAGTGATCGCCGACAAGAAAACATGCAACCATCATGGAGAGAATAGTGAGAGAGTGACCCACCAAAAGGAGAGTGAGAGCCACAAGCCTAAATCGAGTGCCTTCATGATGAGCGACAAGAAACATCTAGTGCCTTTTGCCACCAAAAGTGAGATGAGAGAAGTGTGTGAGAACCCATCGAGTGTTCTTCACTTTGTGCTCTTATGCAAAGGTGAAGCGGAACAAACTAATACCTCACCACCTCTACCTTTAGTGTTGTCTCATTTGTTGCAGGAATTCCAAGATGTTTTTCCCGATGAGCTACCTCCGGGAATACCTCCTCTTCGAGGCATCGAGCGCCGCATCGACCTCATACCCGGAGCACCACTTCCCAACAAGGCACCCTACTGCGTCAACCCCGAAGAAACTAAGGAGATCCAATGGCAAGTTCAACAACTCATCGACAATAACCATGTACGTGAAAGCTTGAGCCCTTGTGCCAGTCCGGTAATCCTTGTCCCTAAGAAAGATGGTACCTATCGAATGTGTTCCGAATGTCGTCCCATCAATGCTATCACCCTTAGATATCGTCACCCCATTCCATGATTAGATGACATGCTAGATGAGCTTAGAGGAGCCACAATTTTCTCTAAGATTGATCTTAAGAGTGGCTATTATCAAATCCGCATACAAGAGGGTGATGAATGGAAAACTGCATTTTAGACCAAATTTGGCTTATATGAATGGCTTGTTATTCCAACGGGCTTATCCGAAGCACCCGGTACTTTTATGCGTGTCAAGCATTTTGTCCTTAGACCCTATATTGGAGTTTTTGTAGTGGTCTACTTTGACGACATTCTTGTGTTTAGCAAGTCGCTCAAAGATCACATCACACACCTTAGAACTGTTTTGCAAACTCTTCAAAAAGAGAGACTCTATGCTAACATGGAGAAATGCAAATTCGGTGTTGACAAGCTTGTATTCCTAGGATTCGTTGTGTCTTCTAAATGTGTGCATGTAGACGAAACTAAAATTGATGTTATTAAAACTTGGCCCCAACCCACAAACTTGCAAGAAGCGCGTAGTTTTCTTGGCTTAGCCGGATTTTATCGCCGCTTTGTGAAGGATTTTAGCACCATTGCTTCGCATTTACATGCTTTGAGCAAAAATAATGCACATTTGTTTGGGGACCATCCCAAGATACAACATTTCATGAGCTTAAGAATTTGCTTACGCATCACTAGAAAAAAATACACTTCCATGATGATACGTGTTTGTCACAGTAGGTCACGTTTTCTGTCATGCATGTACATCCATGACGATTTTATGACAGAATCAAGATAGTCATACCTGTGCTGTCGTAGAAGTGTTCCATGACATTACCAAAAATATCATCGCGGAAGTGTGCACTTCGATGACAATAAATCCCGCGTCATAGAAGTGCTTTCGTCAAGGGTGACCGACACGTGGCATCCACCGTAACGGCTCGCCGTTATGCTATCGGGTCCGGTTTTGGATCCGATAACCCGTTAACAACCCCGACCAATGGGGATTTTCCACGTCTAAAATCATCATTGGCTGGAGGAAACACGTGTTGGCTCACCGTTGGGACAGATGTCATCCACTCATTGGACCGAAGGCGCCTATGATACATCGACATGTGGCACGGCCCAACAGAGGCCCATTCCTGTGAAAAGGCCGCCCCGTTTGACTTGGTCAAAAGGTGGTGGGTCGGCCCACGGAAATCCTGTTAACGGCCTGTTCGCATATAGCCCATTTACAGCCCGCTAACCCAGGGCCCGTTACGACCTATCCGAATTAGGCCCTGTAGCATCATCTGGGCCGTCCAATATGATTCCAACCCGTTTTAACTCCAGCCCATGTATAGCCCATGAAGTCTTTCGGCCCATATGAGGCCCTTTGTAACTCTTGGCCCATTAACGGCCCGTGGTGAAACTGGCCCGTAATGAACAGTTTATCACTTTATACCCATTAACGGACCATTATGCCGTTGGGCTGTTTCCAGCCCATGTTATCTTTCGGCCTTCTCAGGGCCCATTTCTTCTTGGGCTCATTTCCGGCATTCGGTTACTTACGTCCCGTTACTGTCATTTTCTGCTTGTGGGCCAAATTCAGACTGTGGTTACAGTTGGCCCGTTTGTGGCCCGTTAATACGTTGGGCCGTTTTCATAGCGTCATCAAATACGACCGATTAACGATGGCCCGGTATGGTCGGCCCATGAACGGATGATTCCAACTCTAGCCCGTTTACGACCATAATGCTGTATGTAATTGGCCCATGTTTGGGCAATCGATGATACGGCCCGTAGAAGGCCCATTGATGATACGGCCCATAGAAGGCCCATTGATGATATGGCCCATAGAAGGCCCATTGTTTCTACGCCCCGTAGAAGGCCCATTGTTTCTATGGCCTGTAGAAGGCACAATGTCACTACAGTAAATATGTAGCCCATGGTTATTGTGGCCTACTTTTAAAAAATAGGTTATTGCGGCCACTAGCAAACCGCGGAAAAAGAACAGCACTGACTACAAGCAAACAAATAAACAAGACAACAAGGAAATAAATATGCAACCAACTTACGCTAGGCTATCACGTCTATTACACATATTACATCCACTGGGCATCAAAGTTCGCCACCAGTGCAAATATAGGGAACAAAGCAGCATATCATATACACTGGTTGTCAAAGTTGGCGACCAGTGCAAATAAACGCCGCAGCAAAACAAGTCCAGAACTGAAACCACTTCAGAAGATCTCAAGAAATAATATCCTGGGTACCCATAATGCTGGCAAGATGCTTAGCAAGCTTATTAACTTTCTCTTGTTTGGCGCTTAAATCCTCCAGCGCTTGCTGTTGCACCAGAAAGTATGCATCTGAATTCTGCAGGGACTTCCTCAGTCCTTCAGCTTCCTGTCGCAGCACATCTGATCGATGTCTTTCAACTTGAAGCTGAGACTCAAGAAGACGAACTGATTCAGACAGCGAGTTCGAAGAGCTTGTGCCAGTAGTAGTGGCCAGTAACTCGAACACTACATCAAGACATGACTTTTGGGTTCTCTCACTGTCGTCAAGGTAGTTTTTATCAGCTTTCTTGGAGACCAACAGGGATGTCTCACTATCTTGAACCTTATCTACATTACTTCCTTTACCATTGCATAACGGGGTACTGTTCTCCAATATTTTGTCCGCATTCTAAAAGAGAAACAAGCAGACACATCACAGGTTTACCATGTTGTATATGAAACTTATTTTGGTAAATCAGTTCAGTAGTAAAGTGCACAAAATAACAGCATGAAACAAACATATATCTATGTACCATGGTCACTTTATGGTCTATATCATTCTAGTTTTTGTTGCCAAATCAAGATAGAGACACAATTCAAATAATATTTGTTCAAGACAAAGCAGAATAGACAGAATAGCAGTGTGGGAAACTATAGAGCAATAACAACACTTGTAATGTGCATGACATGAGAACATAACTGTTTATTCAATTGAAACTGAAATCAACATAGAGAAAGTTACAACAACAAACCAGTTAAACAAAGAGGTTTAAAACATACCTGTTGCGCCATTGGAGTTTCAATTCCATCCTTCAAATTTGAAAATAGTTGATCTGAGTAAATATAGTGATGCAAGAGCAAAGGAGTATGAACCATAGCTACAGAACCTGACCTGAGAACAATTCTTCTTCTCCTTTAAGCGTTGAGTTGGGATTCAGAGTGGTGGTCCTCGTGCTTTGGGCACTGCAGTTCCCTTACTAACTGCTCGTGTTTGGGTGCTCTGTGGTGGAGACGGTGCTGTGTCAACTGGAACTGGGTTACTATCTGCTGGGGTTGGGGTTAGAAGGGGTGCAGCCGGTTCTCTGTCCAACTGGGTAGGGGTACAATCTGCGATAGTCTGGGTTATGTGTGGTGGGGCTGGTTCTTGGGCAAGTACAACCGTGGTTCTATCTGCATCAACTGGTAGCACTATCTTTTCTGAAGACCATGTTGTTACTCCCTTAGATACTGCCATCACCCTCTCCAATTCAAATGGCTGATAAACAAGAAAAGTAATTGAATGTACAGACATTGTATGACAGACAGGTGCAATGGATAGCGGGGAATAAAAGAGGGCATGAAATAATTCACATTTATGTTGTCTAACCAAACATGATAGCATGACACAATTTCACATATATGATGGCTAACTAAACAGGATAGCATGACACAATTTCACATTATGATGGCTAACTAAAAAAGATGGAAAGACATAGTTCAAAATATGATGACTATGTAAACAGGATGACATGATATAACTATATAATGTGTTTATTAAATAGGTTGGCATGCCATAATTCACATACTTGCCGCCTATGGAAACATGATAGCATGATATAATTCTCGGATAGAATGACATAATTCAAAATATGATGACTGTAAACACTAAACAGGAAGAGATGATATAACTATATGATGTCTTTATTAAATGGGTTGCCATGCCATAATTCAGATAGATGCTGTGTATGTAAATATGATGGCATGATATAATTCAAATATATGATTTATATAGTAAGCAAGTAAGCAGATGGCAATCCATATATGATGTAAAAACTAAGCAATGCAAGGCAACATGCATGACATGGGTAATATAACCTTGCCAAGTTTGAGCATAGACCTCAGGGGGGAAATAGGACTGGTCATCAGTCTCCGAATCCTCCTCTGAGGAGCTCTCTGTATCCAGCAAGATGTCTGCTTCAGCAGGTAGCATTGTCTGCTCTGAATACCTTGTTTTCACTCCAGATACTTCCATCACCGCTTTAAATGGCTGATGCACAGGAAGAGTAGTTGAATATACAAACGTTGTCAACAAATGGAACACATAATACAAAAAATGATAGCATGATATAATTCACATACATGATGATTGGCTCAACAGCATGGCATTGCATAATTCACATATATAATGCCTTTGCGACAAGATAGCATTGCATAATTCACATATATAATGTCTTGCAACAAGATGGCAATGCATAATTCACATATATGGTAATTAGACACTAAACAGGTGGCATTCACAGAAAGCATGTCTAAACTAATCAAATGACATAGCAATGCAAGACACCATATGCACGATATGAGCAACATAACCCTGCCAAGTTAGAGCATACATCTCGGGGGGGGGGGATAGGACTGGTCATCTGTCTCTGAATCCTCCTCTGAGGAGCTATCCGTAACCAGCGAGATTTGCGCTTCGTCAGATAGCATAGTCTGCTCTGAAGACCTTGTTTTCACTCCAGAATTTTCCATCACCGTGTCAAATGGCTGATGCACACGAAGAGTAGTTGAATGTACTAACATTGTTGACAAATGTAATACGTAACAAAAAAAAGGATGGCCTGATATAATTCACATATGAGATGACTGGCTAAGCAGGATGTCATTGCAAAATTCACATATATGATGCTTGGCTAAACAAGATGGCGTTGCATAATTCACATAAATGATGAATAAACTAAACAGATGGCATTCACACAAAGCATGTCTAAACTAAGCAGTTGACATATTTGATGTATAAAGTAAGCAATGCAAGGCACCATATGCATGATATAACCAACATCAGCATGCCAAGTTAGAGCAAAGACATCAGGGGGTAAATAGGAGAGGTCTTCTCCTTCTGAATCCCCCTCAGAACATATATCTTCCTCTCGATTACAATCCGAAATGGGTGGAGGGGGGCTGCCTTTGCGCCTACCATGGAGCGACGTCTACATGAAATTTTATTGCCACGCAAGACTCGTCTCTTTTGCTCTACATGTTCAGTTCCATTGTGTACAATAACTGACATGCATAGGAATAAAACATAGTGAGATTATGTAAGGAGTGCATGCAGAAATCCAGAGTGATGGTAGCAACTTGTGGATAGACCCAAAACCAATGATAGCAGGCAGATAATGGCTTCAGTTAAAAAATACAGATAATGGCTTCTTTACTGTTTGTTTCCCACCCAACATGAAACTCATAGTAGACACCAGAGATTAACTAGATAGTAGATAGATACTATTGATTGCGGCCCCGATATGTACCCCACAACCATTTAAAAACTCAAGTTTGACCATTAGTTTGGAGCTGACTCAGAGTCTAATCGGTGAACAGGATGATAAAGTAGCATGTAATATTAAGCGATGCATAACGTAAGCACACGAAAGAGTGCGACCTCTCTTGCGGACCCGTGTAGTCCTCGAGGTCATCTGCTCGGTTGATGATGGTAATGCAGTTGTCATGGCTGCCGGCGGTAGGGAAGAAGATCTGAGGCGGCGAAAGACAGTCTGGAGGCCGGATCCCTGCTGTGCTGGACCCTTCTGTCGTTGGAGCAGCTGATCTTGGGTGGACGACGGCGTAGCAGGAGCGGGACAAACTACACACGATTTTCTTTGACAACTATCTGTAAGAGAAGTAATTCTGTAAGGGCTCGTTTGAATTGGAGGATTCTAACAATGCAGGGATAGGAAATACACAGTAATAGGATTGGAATGCACGTGCAAAACAGAGAATTTAAAAACACAGGATTTCTGCCAATCTGGGTGTTTGGTTCACAAGAATTGGAAGATCACAGGATGCAAAGAAGCATGGTGAGATTAAGTCAAACCACAAGAAAATGTACGGTTATAATGCTATTATGCTACTATCTCTTAGTCTTGTGCTTCATGAATAGGAATTTGAAAAGGAGGACAAGTGGAAATTAAAATTCCTACGATTTGTCTTTCAAGGAGACACTAAAGGAACAAATCCTACAGTTTTCCTTTGCTCCATTCCTTTGAACCAAATTCATGAATAGTAGTACCATAGGAAACTTTCCAATTCCTATGTTTTTCCTTCACCTTTCCTTTCAAGCACTGCAGATTCTAGTAGGCAGGCTTGAGCAAGGAAAAGCCTAAACTCAAAAAATGTTTTTGTGCTACTTCTATTACTTTGGACCCAGGCCACTGCCCTACTAGCTCAACTCCCAGGCCCATCGACAAATGCACAGCTCAAACGCGCAGAGATTAATAATGATGGCTTTCAAGAGAGTCCATCACGGATAGCTAAGTTGCCTGGTACCTCACTGCTTGTCATATAGTAGGAGAAACTAATCGTATTTCACGTTATTGCATGTGCTCAGTGGACAATATATATAACATGTAGAGTAAAAAAGAGATGCAACAAGTGTACAACCTCTTTGGCGAAGCGATGTCGATCTCAGGATGATTGGGTTGGTCGGTGAGGATGATCTGACTGACTTGGCTGTCGGAGGAGGGGAAGAAGATCTTAGGCGTCTGGAGATGGAGCTCGGGGTACTGCTTTGCTGTGATGGAGGGTTTCGTCGTTGGAGCAGCTCCCGTGAGTTGTACGACGCTGAGGCTGAAGCAGGACAAGAGAGACAACGTTAACCTCAGTGAATTCTAATAGCATCTCCAATAGATGACGTAAAATACATAACCACAGAGTGCTAGATGTAAAATACATCAGCCGCTCATCTCTGAACTTAACTGTCGAAACTGAATTTAACTGTCGAAACTGAATTTTTCTGTCGAAACTGAACGCACTAGTAGCAAAAAAGCAGTAGCAGTAGCAGCAGCGCGTGCGAGAGCCGGGGCAACTGGTCGTGTAGCAGCATCAGGTGAGGCTACCCTGAGCCGCTAGCCACCACCGGCCAAATAGCCCCCCCGCCGCCCGCGGCCGACGGTGCGTCGCCCCGCCCGTGCCGAAACCACTCCCCACCGTTGGTCCACC